>NW_010117797.1:0-31124 GCF_000699245.1 Pterocles gutturalis
GGGAGAGTCCTGAAGCCACAATCCCAGAAGAGAGAAAGAGCATTTCCCAGCAGACCCTTACTGAGTGTGACATGGGATGATACAGAATATACCATTGGCCAATTTGGGCCTCAATCCTAAACCTAAGCTCAAATCCCGAGCCAGTAATTGTGGGTCATTACTCTGGCTGTGCTCCTGCCTGTCTTCTTATGCACCTCCACACTAGCAAAGCATGGGAAGTGAAAAAGTCCTTGTCTTGGTGCAACTAAAAACATCAGTATGTTATTAACATTCTTCTCAGCACAAATCCCAAACATAGCCTCATACTAGCTACTAAGAAAAAAATAATCTCAGCTGAAACCAGGACACTAGAATAAGGGTGTAACCCTGGAGCCATTTTGAGAAAGAATCCTTGTCTTTCTCTGTTCATGTAGAACTGAGTGTATTGTCAGTGGCTGCTTACAAAATTGCTTGCAAATTTTGCCTCTCTGTGAATTGTATTTTTGTAATTGAAACTCTCTAAAGCTTTTGTTCTGTGTTTAAAAAAAATTACTCTCTGAATGCAGGAATCAGTCTCCCAAACTGAGTGTGTAGAAAGGACGTTAAGACTTCCCTGCAAGAATCTAGCTTAAAAACACACAAATTTTAAAATTCGTTTAGAATTTATGCAATACTTAGTTTGGCCTGCTTTTTAAAGGATTAAGGAATTTTTAAATCACTAAGTAGTTTTGGCTAATTTTTTTAGTGTAATTGATATCCTAAATTTCAAGAGATTTCCAGAGACTTGTAACGTTTCTTGTTTCTTATCTGCAGGGCTAGTTGGTCAAAATGTTTTGGAAAAGAATTCAATGTTAAAATATAAGTGAAACCTTGTAATCTGCTACTCAGTTTGGATACACTTTTATAAAAATATAACATAAAATTTTTCTAAAAAATAGCCACTAGATTTAAATAAACTGTATGAGTCCTGTTGTAATCTCTCCAAGACTGCATATGCAGACTAAAAAAGTGTTTAAGTGTTATGATGACCATGTCTGTAGTGAAAAGAAGAAATAAAATATTACAGTGGCATTCCCAATTTGAACTGACACCTCCAGCAAATGTATACCATGAGTTGTAATGATATTGTTAAAAAAAACCTCTCAGGTAGTGTACAATCTCTTACCTATGCAGCATAGAAAACCGTAATTCAATTCTTTGGTAAGTATACTTGAGTAAGTACTGAATGTTGAGGCATTTACAGAAATAGTTCATTGTGTCAGCGGATGTTGACTAACTATGACAAACGTGGAGAATGCTTCAAATGGAAAGCAGAAAGTAAACAACAGGAGCCATTAAGTTCTTTTTAGAAATGGGTTTTTTTAATGCTTAATTCTGTCATGACACTTAAATTCTAAGCAGGAGAAGGCAATCAGAAAATCTTCATTAGAGGAATCAGATGTGAAATTTCAGCTCTTGCTGGCTTTTGGGGTCTCTTTTAATGATGATATTCCCACCTTTTCTACAATTAAATGGTTAAATTCTCAGACATCATATGTACTATTAACTGCTTATTGTAAAGGTATATAATTTTGAGTTTTAAATGTTAATTAGTTAAAGAATCAGGTAGGTATGCAACACAGATGTAGATTCTGTTCCAGTCAGTATCCAGCTATACCAGAGTGATGACTGAGAACATACTCTTCATGTATTCCAGACTATAGTGCTGCTATTCCATCTTTATTTTCACAGTCTGAATACAGCATACATGTATTAATGATCTTAAAGCCTAACTGGCTGGGAAGTAGCTGCTGGCTTGAAGTCAGCTGAAGGTATACTGTTATGTTCGCTTAAATTTCTTCTAATCATAAAATGAACAATACGTAGATTTCATTCTGTTGTACTTAATGCTAATTTACTGACTGGGCACATAGCCCTTGGGAGGTCTGTGATGTAACACTGAAGAACCTCTGAAGTGTTTTACCTCAGGAGACTTGTAGCTCTTATTCTGCCTTGACTGACTTTATTAAATAAAGACCTGACAGTTGGCTAGATTCAGAGTTGAACTTACTCTTATGTCTCAAAAATAGCATATTAGTTCATTAAATAAACTACTTGGTTCATACTCTTGGTTGACCTATTGCACTACTTGACCTCTCCAAATGATCTAGATTAGCATCACATTCTCCCTACTTTGCTAATAACTTGGATAACTTGGGATATATATTTTTTTTTTCAATTTGAAGTTTACTCCTGGATGCCATCAAGTGAATGATAGTAAAGCTTCCACATAGTCCCTGTATGCACTTAAAAACTTAAGCTTCACTGAGTATCTTTTTCATTCATGTTTACAGTCCTGGAAACTATCCCTCCAGTGAAGGCCAGTCTCCTAGTATATTCTTGGGCTACAAGCAAATTGCAAGTTATAATTAATAGAAGTAATTGCACATTAAAAGACTTGTATGGTCTTAGCCAGTGATACAGAATGCTTTTTACATTGCCAGGTAAATTTCCTTGTAACAATTCTTGGACAGAGAAAGAAGAAGTAACTATTACTAGATCAGATTCAATGCCTTTATGGTTTTCTTACTCTCGTTCCTAATGTGAGGATTTGTAGCAGCAGAGGATTTCTCAGGTTGATATCCCAGAGGACTACAATAAACAATGTTTTCAGAGTAGTACCAATTTGAACATAAACAAGAGAGCAGTCTTCTAAGAAAGGGTGTTCAACTTTATGCTTTAATCTGTATTGTTGCTGTACATTGCAAGTGTGTGCCAGTGAAACTGTTCCCCTTCCACTGAATTATTCCTAAAACTATTGTGCTTAGAAATGCTGACAAACTGAGGACATAAAGTGGAAAGCATAGTGAATCCAGTATTATCTATACAACAAGTGCACCAGTAATAAATGTGCCACACGTGCCAGTCCCCAGAAGCAGTATTTCAGATCTTGAAAGACAGATCTATTAGGACTTGAAGTCCTAGTTTGAAACCTGCTTGCTCTTGCTGTGGCTAGAACTTTATGCTAGTTTGACATGGCTTCTACAGATACTGCCTTACCTTCAGAGCTCTGAGAAAGAAAATACTTGTTTAAAGCTATCATTATCTTTAAGTTTTTAGTCTTAATCTTATTTTCGTTGCTACTATTTATGACATTGTGCTTATGAAGAGCAGCAGTGGACTTAAAACCCTAAAAATGAAAATAGATAAAGCAATGTTTTGAGCATTTATGGTTCATGTTCCTCTTGTGATAGAACATATAGATGATGAGACATTTCCTGTCATAAGTTCTCAGTTCATTTCTGGAAAATGTCAACATTTGATGCCTTTTGAGATGCCCTGTGTTGTCCAAGACATTGACCTAAACTTGACAGAGATAGCATGGCACCTGTTGTAGATCCCAATCATTGTGGACTGGCGTCTGAAGGCTGAACAGGATAAGCTGTAACATTTCAGGTGGCACTATATGTACACCTATGTTTAAGCAGATGAATTATGCCCCAGTTTTCTTGCAGGATGGTCCACTCTTCTGGTAATTCTGATCAGCTGAGGGATTTCTGTACATGTAAGCTATCTTGCCCTCCATTCTTCCCACTCCCTATATTTTTGGCTTGGTTTATGAAGTACGCATTTTGGATTGTTGTTATATTGTCATGAATGATTTCAGACATGAAATAAAGACTGGTTTTGAAATTTGACTTCTTTTAAAATAACTCGTTTGTAGTATAGCACTAACCGGTTAATTAAAAAGTCTTCTGTTGTTTTGTCTTGTAGAGCTTTTTGATAACTACATGCAGCAGGATGCACATGAGTTCTTAAACTATCTATTAAATACAATTGCGGATATCTTGCAAGAGGAAAGAAAACAAGAGAAACAAAATGGTCGCCTACCTAATGGCAACATCGACAATGAAAATAACAGCCCACCAGACCCAACCTGGGTTCATGAAATCTTTCAGGGAACATTAACTAATGAGACCAGATGTCTTACATGTGAAACTGTAAGTCTGTATATACTTCATAAAATGAATTTTTCCATGTTTCCGAACTTCATGTTTCATGATTCATTTATCTCAACAGAGTAACATACTAGATCAGTTTCTTTCTTTACAAATCTTACATTCGTATGAACGTTTGCATTTTTTGTTAGTGAGAAAATTTCATCACCTTATGCATGAATTGTAGGAGAAGGCTTTTGGTCAGTATTAGGAAGTACCCAATTGAATTTTTGTCAATGTGATCATAATCAACTTCAAAATTTAGATTAAAAAATTCTAAATTGATTTATTCTTAACAGCAATGAAGCCTGCTACTTGAGGATGTGGAGTTCTTCTCAAATTTAATGTCTTAATAACTTAATGTCATGCTTACGGATACATTCCATAAAGAAGTATTTTGAATCAGTTTCCACCAATTTCTAATTTTTGTATTTAAAGCTATTGAAATCAAGATAGTGTGGTTGGCTTTTGGCACTGAGACAGTAGACTGGGATTCTCAAATAACATAACTTAATGTGCAGAAAAAGTAATCCTTTCCTAAATGTCTGTCCACAGGAATTCTTATAACCTAGACAATGAGAAATAAACTCTTCCTTCTAGTAAGCTATACTAAAATTTTATTTGGCAATAGTTTTACAATAAGAGAAAGCATATATTTCAGAAAAACTTACAGCTCAAGTTTAACTGCTTGAGAAAGAGAAAAAGCAGCGCCATTTGAAAATTACAGTAATTCTGTCATGGTCTATGCCTTAGATATTTTAAGAAGATAAATGACTGTATTTTTTTGTATGACTCTTCATACCTGTTTTCCTTAATTAGGCAGTGCACATATTTCAGTATGATGCTGTCATGGTCTGTGCCTTAGATATTTTAAGAAGCTAAATGACTGTTTTTTTGTATGACTCTTCATACCTGTTTTCCTTAATTAGGCAGTGCACATATTTCAGTATGATGCTGGATAGGAGAAATTAGTTGGATTAAATCTATAATTTTCTCCATCTTCTAGAAATGCACCCTTCTCTTTTATTTCAAAGAAAAATAGCTTCCTAATGCCATATGTAACGTAACTGCGGACTTCAGCAGATCATGGTATTTTGGGTAATTTATGTGCTGATTTCTAGCTACCATATTTTCTTTCCTGGTAGATTTACCCTCCTTAATAACTATTTAATTGTGACTCTCAATTGCTTCTCTTTAATGCTTGAACTTTTTTTTTTTTCTTCTTGAAACATGAGTGTAGCTTTGTCTCTTAACATTATTACCTTTCCTTGCTATGGCACTTTATCAAGGAGTGTAGTGATAGGACAAGGGATAACAGTTTTAAGCTGAAAGAGGGTAGAATTAGATTAGATATTAGGAAGAAATTTTTCACTGTGAAGGTGGTGAGGCACTGGAACAGGTTGCCCAGGGAAGCTGTGGATGTCCCATCCCTGGAGGTGTTCAAGGCCAGGCTGGATGAGGCTTTGAGCAACCTGGTCTAGTGGAGGGTGTCCCTGCCCATGGCAGGGGGGTTGGAACTTGATGATCTTTAAGGTCCCTTCCAGCACAAACTGTTCTGTGTTTCTGTACAATCCTTAGTACCATTTTAAAATGCTGATGTGCCATTTGCCAGCATATTTTATTAGTTATCAGGCGTATCAGAATTTTGAGAGTTTATATTGCTCAGTTCTATTTTTCTGTTAGCTATTGCTAAACAGGGTACACCATGTCTGTTTGCCACTGTGCCTCCTTGGACAGCTGAATTTTAAATTCAGTGTTCTAATACATTGTTTTTTAGTATATTAGGGCCTTTTTTCCCAAGCCCTAATGATCTGGAAACTATTTTATTAGCTTCTGTCTATTCAATATATCAGTTTGTGTCTAATTAAAACACAGTGACTTGAAAATGGGCACTTAGAAACACATTTACAGACATTAAATAAGTCATACTACTATGAATAGTGTCTTATTTTCAAATATAGTGAGTATATACAATAGTTTTAATGTTTATGGGAAGCTGTTGGCATTTAGAGTCTTTCTGTGTTTAGAAATGTAACTTAAAATGTCAGGAGTAGTTGGATATAGCTTATGTAGAAGATTACACAGCAATAGTGGATTAATTAGTGCTTCTTAATGCTAAGACAATAACCTTAGTATATTTTTTATTTAAATTTGGAATTTAATGTATACTTAAATGTAAAGTATAATATATCTTTGTTCTTAGTGAGAATGGTCATCTTCTAACTGGACAAACCTACTCAATGTTCCTAAAATCAGCATGGCAAGATTTTATGCTAATTTCAGTTGTCCTGATTGTAGAAAAGAAACAGACACACTGTCTCATTAACCCATCTCTAAGATAAAAAGCTGCCTAAAGATTTATCCTCAGTTTGACTATGGACACTGGAATATAAGGAACCTAGATATGATTCTTTAACAAAGATTTATGTTGTGGTTCAAGCCACACTATAAAATGAATAAATTACAAAATGGACTGTAAGTTTTTTTTACATGTTTTTAATGGAATTTCTCATTATGATGCTTCCCCCTTACTTGATAGAGGTAGTATGATGAAGTGAATGTTCCAATTTTTTGTGGTTAATTGATAAAAATGATCTAGAAGTTCATTGGTTTTACAGATTTCTCTCACAATTTAAGAAAAGAATAACAGTAAACCAGAGAATAATGTAACTGACTTCGTTAAGATTAAATTTGAAATGGCTAAATGTGGGCAGTACTTTACAGAGAAAAACAGGAAATTGCCTTGGGTCAAAAGCACTAAATATATTGATAATTTTTCTCTCCAGCTGATGGTCTTGCTCTTGTGTTCAAATGACTCTGCAAGGCATAAAATTCTTTGGCTCAAATCTACTTTGGACTGAAAGAAGGCAATAAGGAAAATCTCAGTGGTCTTTCTTACAGGAGTGCTACAGAAGCCTTAACTATGCCCTACTTTTTTTTCTCTCTTTTTTTTTTTTTTTTTTTTTTTTTAAACCAAGATAAACCATGCCTTTTTTTTCCAGCTTCATTTAAAAATAGTTTCTGTCTTAGCACACATGGGAGCCTACAGTTGCAAAAGCTTTTTTTTTTGTCAGTGAGTTGACTCACTTTGCTAATGAAATTCCAAACTGAAAGAAATACAGATTCCATGAGTGTTCACCTTCTGAGTTGTCTGTTCTGTGTGGCATTGATCATCAGAGTACAGCTGAGCTGTTTGAGTGCAGATTATGTCCTTGATGTGAGAACAACATACCATCACCTTTAGCCAGAATATTGGAGCACCCACATTCTTCTTTGTTTTTCAGGTGCTCCTGTTAGGAGCACGCAGATAGGTTTTTGAACTCATCAGGGCTTGATTCTGCAAGTGATGAGGTTTTCTGACCACGTTCATCTTTTTTTTCATTCTGTAGGTGATTGAAATATGTAGCATTGGCAACTTCTGTCTAAGGAAACTAGTGATGTTTATTTGAAGCAGAACCTCTAGAGAAGAGGTGTGGAGGGGTGCTGGTTAGAGTGGAGGGTGACTTCTTTTATAATTTGTCCTTTTTTTTTTTAAGTTAAAACTGTATGAGTTAATGTTAGGAAAAAAATAATG
The DNA here is from genome assembly GCF_000699245.1 of Pterocles gutturalis. Classification (NCBI taxonomy): domain Eukaryota; kingdom Metazoa; phylum Chordata; class Aves; order Pterocliformes; family Pteroclidae; genus Pterocles; species Pterocles gutturalis. Next base: position 7,531 of record NW_010117797.1, read on the forward strand.
TTCAAATACTAATGTTCAGAAAATCTTAAAAATTAAGAATAACGTTTTCTAAATTATCAACATAGATGAAAAAAAAGAAAAAAAATCTGCTTGGCTATTGTTTCAGTTAAGCCTTTAGTGGTTCATCATGATCCTAAGTGCACAATGGACTGGCTAACCTGAGAGAGGTTCTTTAAGGCAGTATTATCAGTACTACCACTAGGAATAGAAGAATTCAATTCCTTTTGCGAACTTGTAGTTTCAGTACCAATCTCTTTTTAACCAAGGAGAACTCATCCCTTTCCTCTTCTCCATCTCCTCCCCACCCTTACAGTTTCTGCATGGGATAAAGCTGCCTGTAAATTCTTTGTTTCATGGAATTTTCTTTGATTAGTCCAAGAGAGGAAGAATGATCTGGTTGCATGTCTGAATAACACTGATCACATGACTCCTTAATTCCAGCTGTCCTAGCTGAAGCCTGCAGCAGAGTATTTTCTAGAACTGTATTTTTTTTTCCTGAGCTGTTCTTAATCCCTAGGCTAAGATGATTTCAACTGGGTTCTTAGTGTTACAAACTCAAGTTTGATAATTCCAAAAGTGGTTTACAATGGGATATTTAGAATAATTGTCCACACACCTAAACCATAGTACATCCCTGAAGACAGGAAATGTGCAGTGCACTGAAAATGCAAGTGGCATTTTTTTTCCACCCTAAATAATATTGGAAGTTTTCCATATGTGTTCTGTGGTCTCTTTAAAAGTATAAACAGTGCGCTTCAGCATATAAATGATGTAGTAGATGTGATGTATACTGGCGTAGTGATATTTTTTGTACAGGTACACTTAATCTTAGAAAGATGAGGTACAGAGGAGTGGGAGGAATCCTTGACAAGTCCTCTCACAGATCTTAGCAGCAGCTTTTAACTTAATTTCTTAAGTTTTTGTCTTTGCCCTATGGTATTCTCAAAAATAGTTGTCTTGACCATGTATACTTTTCTTTTTATTCTCCATGTATGCTGCCATTAGGAACTGTGTGTTTCTCATCTCTTGATAATCAGAGAACAACTTTCCAAATTTATTTTTATTCTGAGTTGAAAGGGGAACGTAAATCTCATATGTCTTAAAGATCATCTGACGTTAGTTCTCCTGAAACTGTTTAACTTTTCCTGCTTTCCATTAAGAAACCGTAGCCAGGCATCTTTTCTAAAAGCATATACTTTTGTACCTGGGAGTCATAAAAGGCATCAGTGGCACTGAGTATCCCCAGATACAGAGAGGGAACACTAGTAGACAAAAGTTAAGGTTCCAGGTTGCCATTTCCTAAACCGTTTAATAACAGTTGATTTTCAGGGCACCTGTGGATTTCATCCATTACCATTTTTCAGGATTTGTGATGGAATTTATTCTCTGCTTCTAGGAATTTATTTTTTATGCTAATTGCTATTCTTGTGTTTTTGTAAGAAATAACTATGCACTATTCTGCCTCTATCAGACCAGGTCTGCCTCTATCAGACCAGGTCCCAAGCTCTCATTTACCAATATATTTGCTGTCTCCTGCTCATTTAAGAGTATGAATCTAGCCAGGAAGAGGCTTCAAAATATTTGTGGTCTTTGTTAGGGACACTATGATATGCAAATACATAACTTTCAGTTGGAGGCAATCATAGGGGAAGAACAGAGGTGAGAGCACTAAATAGAAGAATCACAGTGTTTGTATTCTTTTGAAAACAGTGAGGTGTAGAAGGAAGTTGGCGTTAATATTGTTGAGCTGAAATACAGCATAATGGTAACTGTCATTATATGCCCCCAGAGACCCATATACACTTCTCTTTTCCTGAACAAAATCAGAAGCAGAGATCTAGCAAATCTCTGAAATACAAAGGCGACTTGTAACAATTTTTTAAAGGCTGTTACAAGGTAAAAGATGCATTCTGTCAATAGAAAATGGTACTGAAAAACAGAGGTAAAATAGTATAGCTAGTTTTAACTGTAATCTATTGTTTCTCTTTCCTGCAGATAAGCAGCAAAGATGAGGACTTCTTAGACCTTTCAGTTGATGTGGAGCAGAATACTTCAATCACTCATTGTTTAAGGTAGGTACAAAAATCTGAATTTTTGTAATTTGTCTTTTATTTAGAAAGCAGGAAGTAAAACTAAAAGCTCACAAGCTTAGCAAGTTCTGGCTTATGAAGACTTAAGAATATAAAATTATGTTTATATTGTACATGTTTATATGTATATTTCAGATAAGAAACTAGTATCTAGCATTTCTTTTTTTTTTTATTCAGGGGTTTCAGCAATACAGAAACTCTGTGCAGTGAATACAAATATTACTGTGAAGAATGTCGCAGTAAACAAGAAGCACATAAAAGGTACATGAGACTCAGGGAGGGAAAAATACAAGCCATGCATTTCATCAAAATGCTCTTGTATTTCCTTCTGTGTGTATATGAGGCAGGAGGAGAACGTTCTTTTTCCCTTTATTTTTCTCGCTCTTCTTCCATTTAAGAATAACTTTGTTGCATTCATCTTCCTTGAATTCAATGAGCCTACTTCCATGAGTAATGAGAATCCATGTAAAGTATTTTCGGACTCCTTCGATCATTACTGATTTTAAGAATGAGAAAAAGAGTGGCCTTAAGACCAAAAATAAGTTTTAAAAGACAAATTAAAACAAACTGCCACCAAAGTTTATAGGTGATGATGAAAGGTCATTCATTTCATCTGGCTTTTTACATGTGGTTTTGTCTTGATAATAAAATATTTTTTCCAATTGCTGTAAGAATCAGTTTGATGGCACTTTTTTTCTGATGCAATCAGAATGAAGATTGTAACTTTTTTTGTTAACTGAGTTTCTGGTTTCTTAAAAGTGCATAATTAGTTGTGCTAAACTGCTGCTTGATAGTGCTCCTGAAAAGTATCGGAAGCTCTGTGGAAGCCTGAAATTTGTGATGTTTAAAACCAATTCTTATCTGCCAAATAATTCTTGTAGCCTTGTTTGCACCTTTGAAAAACCTTTGATTTTGTGTACTGTGTGGTATTTATTATCTGAGAAAGTATTTGGCTGCTTAAAGGGGTGGAAACGCTGATAGGCTCTACTGGTTATATTACTGATTCTGGTTATTTGGTTTACCGTAGATTCAGCACATGGCTTTTGGCATATCTCATTTGCAAAGTCTGCCTTCTCATGTTGCCTAAGCTTACTAATTGGTGTGTATTAGATGGTTGTGAAGCCAGGTCTGTCCTGTTGTTTCTGTTGCCTTAGCTGTTTTAATGTGTGGGAGGTAATGTGATCCCTGACCGATATCAGCTGTGTTGACATAAACCTGTACTCTAGGCACAGCCATAGTGGCAAAACACAGCTTTTATAGTTTGTATTTCGCTTTTCATGTAGGGCTTAAGTTCAGATTCACTACAGTCATAATTTTCTTCCATCTCTATAACATGGAGCTTGTCTGTGATAGTGTCTACTCAACTGGCAAAGGTGGTGTACTGAATTTCTTCACCAGTGAAAGAACTCCTCTTATCAAATGCTGTTGCATTATATGAAGAGGACTTTCATTTTGAAAAAAGACATAGAGCAGAAATTATATCCATATCTCAGTAACATAATAAAAATGGCACTCTCCCTAAAAATAGTTGCTTCTGTCATCCTTCTGCCCTTCTCCACATTTTTCATTTCCTAGTTCCCTTGTGGGCCATGGAGAAAATTTGAGTCTAGCAGGTTTTCATACAGGTTACTGTTAATCTAAGTTTAATGAGAAAAAGGGGAGGAAGGTGGATTTTCAAGGGTTTTTTTTGTCCCCAGCCCCCTGTCTTTTGAAAAAGGATTGTCTTGTACAAATGTATTTCCTGACATTCTGAAAATAGGGTCTTAGTAGACGTCTGAAACCTGGGCTGTGTTGTTGAGACTTTTGACCTACCTTTGGGGCTGAAGGCAGTTTGAAAAATTCAGCACAGTGCTGATCTAAGGCAATTAGCTGTGCCAGGAAGCAGAGCACTCTGTCTTGGTTGCTCTGTTAGTAGGGGCAAATTCATTGCCCAGAGAGTGGAAGTCTGTGTTTGCTGCCAGGCCAGCTGTGGTTGGGTGATGAGGCTTTGCAGGCACTGTGAGATCTCAATACCTCAAACTAGGTAAAGGGACCATGGAGCCCTCAGTAAAACTAGATTTTCACTTCCTGGCTTTGCCTGCCATAAAATAATGCTGCAACATTTGTACAAAATCACTGGGCTAGAGCACAGCATTATCTTGTTTGGGTAGCATGAGGTAAGGTGACTAACACTGGGCTGTTTGTATCCCTTGGCAATGTTAAATGAGTGGCTTGATATGAAAACTTGGAGTAATACATAGGTAACAAAGTGCTGTAACAAAGCTTATTTTAAAAAGCTTGTTTAACTTGGCTGGTTTACTGAGGATCTCTGGAACAGCTTTATTGAAATACCTCCAATGTATACCAAGTGGAATCTAGGTTTTGCTTTTGGGAACTCAGGAGAGCTATGGGTAGGTATGATTAAAAACAGAATTCTGTGCTATGCGGTCTTTATGTCTAAATTATTATGTGGGTACATCATACCTGTTCTTATATTTTGTAGCTTTTTGTTTTAAATACACTTGCAATTCTCACAATTGTTATAATCCACCTTTAGTTTAGCAACACAGGGTATATTTGTTAAACAGCTGATTATTTGGGCTTCTTTTAATGCTTGCAAAATTTTTTAAAGACTTCAATAAGACAGGTTTCCTGTTTGTTGATATCAATTGAATGTTTTGGATGGATATTGGAAATACTGTTGGTGTTTTGTTTTATTTTTCTTAGGATGAAAGTAAAAAAGCTGCCTATGATTCTAGCTCTCCATTTGAAGAGATTTAAATACATGGATCAGCTGCATCGATACACAAAACTCTCTTATAGAGTAGTTTTTCCTTTAGAGCTTCGTTTATTTAACACCTCAGGAGATGCCACCAATCCTGACAGAATGTATGACCTTGTTGCTGTGGTAGTTCATTGTGGAAGGTAATAACTCTATTTTACAGAAGGGATTTTTGTATAAGCATAGCTATGCTTAAAAAACAAAACAAAACACCAGTATCTCACAACTCTAATAGCATTTAAAGACTTATTAAAATAAAAGTTTCTTAGGAAAGAAAACGCTGTGGGAGGTGTTACCAATCCTGACAGAACATGTGGCTTTGTTGCTGTGATAGTTCCTTGTGAAAAGTGTAACAGTGTATTTCACATCACAGGTCTTTGTATGAACTTAACTATGTTTGAAAAAACACCGCAAAACATGCAAGATCATATAACTTCAATAACATTTAAAGATCAGTTTTTTAAAAAGTTTCTTAGGAAGGAAAGCACTCTAGAACAGATTACTTTATAAAGCGTTTCCTTTAGGATGGGGTTTTTTTTAAGGCTTGAGCAACATTATCTGAAATATATGCATTTATTGTTTTGTTGATGACCTTGTTTCCTTCCTTTCAAAATATGACTGTTAGATTTTTATTTGATTTTGCTGTATTCAACAAATGTTCTTGTGGCCTCAGGTCTTAAAATCAGGGCAGCCCTACAAACTGCTTATTGAGTAGATCAAAGCCTGAAAGTTGAAAATGATGATTTATTGTCTAGAATCATAGAATAATTTACATAGTGAGGTCAGCTACTTAAAGCTCAGAGCAGGGCTAACTTTAAGATTAGAATAGACTGCACTGGGCTCAGTTTCATGACTGATTTCACTGCCTCTTTGGGCAATTTGTTCCACTCCATCAATGTTCTCACAGTGATTTTTTTTTTTTCTTATATCCAGTCAGAATTTCCCTTGCTGCAGTTTGTGACCACTGCCTCTTGTCCTTTAACTGTGCTTTCTGAGAAGAGCCTGGCTCTGATTTCTATATAGTTCTTCCATTTTGGTTAGTGGAAGACAGCAGCTGGATTCCTCATTTAGTCTTCCCCAAGCTGAATAAAGCCAGCTCAGTCAACCTCTCTTCATGTATCTGGTACTGTAGCATTCTGACAAATGTAGTAGCCTGCCGCTGGACTTCCTCCAGTTCATCAGTCTCTACCTTAAACTGACAAGGTCATGTCTGGAATCCCGTGTCCAGTTCTGGGTCTCAGAATGCAGAGTGGCAGGGATTATCACTTCACTGCTGGCTCTTCTCTTACAGTACAGCCCCACATGCTCTCAGCCCTGTCACCAAAATGATGTGCTGCTGGTTTACAGCTCATCTTGATCTCCTGGGCACACCTACCCATTTGGTTTGCAGGTGGTGCTGTTGGATGGCGTTAGTCTGGCACAAGGCTTTGCATTCGTTCTTATTAAACTTCATGAGATTCTTACCAGCCCACTCTTCCAACTTTTTGATGTCCCTCAGAATGGCAGTTCCTCTAGTTGTCAGTTACTGCCCTTTGTTCCCCCCGTGACCCCATTCCTCCCTAGATAGACCTAGGATTACAGTAGAGTTAAGATGACAGGAGAGTTTTGGAAAATAAGCCTTTGTGCCATGGTTTTCTGGGACACTCTTGTTCTGGATTTTAGGGAAAATCCATTCTGTCCATTTCTGACCATTCTGTCCAATTCTGACTATTTCTGTCTCCCTCATTCAAGCTGCAGTCGTGGAAATTTATCCATTCTCGGAGCCATGGCAGGAGGTGAACCTCTTTTCATTGAGTTATGTGATTTGGTATGCAGACATGTCCCTTACAGATGGCAACCTTCCCTCCCTGATCTAGACATCAAGAATTGTATGAGTGCTGTTAGCCGGTTAAAGTAGTTCTAGAACTGCTTTAACTAGTTGTCCACTTTCAGTTGTAAGGTTCAGCTATTTCAGAAAGTGTATTATCTCCTGACTTGAAATCTGATTAGAAACAGAACACTTTTAAAGTTGTTTTTTTTTCTGTCATAGTTGTGGAGAAATTTCTTGTCTGCTATAAGCTTAAGAGTTGTGCATTGTAACAGTTTTAATTTAATTGGGAGCCCTTCTCATTGCTGTGAGGATTCTTAGTACTTCTAAACTGTTAATTTAATTCCATTTTTGTTTACCGTGGACCAGATTAAGAGATTCCTGGTTGAGACTGTAGATGAACAGCAGCTCTACAGCTTTTTCTTTCTGAAGATCAGAAATAGTTTGGGATCTGTTCTGTCCTTATGAAAGATCAGAATGTTTTGTTTATTTCATTTCTCTATCTCCCTTTTAAAAAAATATTTAATTTACATTTTCAGTGCCTGTGCTGCTTATTCCTCATTTGAAATTATAATCCTTTTTTTAGCACAATATTAAATGCAGAGATAAGACCTCATTATGAAGATGATATAAGTGGAGAGGAAAAAAGAAAAGAAGTATCCAAACAGAAATTGTAGTGGTAGCCATTTTAATTACTGTTAAGTATTGCTTTTCTACAAGAAAAAAAAAACAATTTAATGAAATACATTTCTACATGCATGTGTGTTATTGTCTGTGTTCTTTTCTAATTTTATTTTACAGTGGCCCTAACAGAGGACATTATATTGCAATAGTGAAGAGTCATGATTTTTGGTTGCTTTTTGATGATGATATTGTTGAGGTAAGCTTTGTGGAACCCTGGACTTTTTTCTTGTACCGACCAGAGTGCATGCACCTGCCTTGTGTATATGATCACTTAAAGGACTGGTATGCTAACGAAAGAGGGTTCAACGTCAGTCTCAAAGGGCAGTAACTGTGAATGCAGAGCTGTGCCTTGCAATTTGACTGTAGAGCCCTTTGAACTGCATTTTTTGTTTTTATACTTCTTAAAAGAAGCTTCTTTATTTATGGCCACTGTCTTTCACGTTTGCTTAATAAGCTATTCCTGTGGCCAGGAGACGTGATGAATAAAGATATAGATACATTGGTTTTGCTGCAGTTCTTTTCTGAGGGCACTTTGTTGGAGGGAGCCATTTGTTCATCTTTTCTGGGAGCTTATGATTTAACGGAATGGATTGGTCTGGTAATCTGTTTTATTGAATATCCTGGATTGTTTCAGACGAAGGTGTAACAAATATCAAAATAGGAAGAAACTTCAGATTTCTGAGATTTTGCCTTAAAATTGAAAGCTAATCCCTGAAAAAGGAGCATTTTGCTTCTGATGGTTTCCTTGCTAATATTAGCCATGCTTCCAGGAATTATCTTTCTGTTTCATCAGTTAACTTTTATTCTTTATTGAGAGAAGAACAGAAACTGCTGGTGTCCCTATATTATAACATCTCAGTTTTTTTGCCTGTTCTATCATCTTACTTTTCCCCTTGTCTATGCTTATGCATGAACAGAAATTGATTGTGCTGTCCAAGTCCTTTTCCTGATTTTATTTGAACTAATTAAATCTATAAGATGAACAGTTTACATTTTCCTTACAATACACAATAAGGCTTGATTAAAAAGAAGAAAAATTCATGAGACACATACTGGAATTACCTTGTTAGTTGGCAGGATGAGTCAAAGGTATGGAAGAGTTCTTATCTCCAAGCCACATTATGGACAGTTTTTCACACAGGAAATTACAAACATGGAAATATACAGTGCTGTTGGGAAAGTAAAAGGATTGCCTGTGTATCTTATCAAGATACACCGTAAATTCAAATGTCTCAAGAGGGTCAAAAGTTCAGTTTCCTCCAGGGAAAACAAAGAGAGATGTAGTAGATCTCACATAATTTTACAAATATCAGGGACAAGTTCTCCAGTTCCAAAGCAGTAACACCTGGCAGTAATGTATTTTTTTGCTCTTAGCCCTCCTAAAGAGGAAGGAAATAATCTTTTGCTCTTGGATTTAAAACGTCTCATTGCCATTTAGGACCATGGTTCATCACATTGGAATGGCTCACTCCTTCCTGTGAGAGGTTTTGTTCCAAATAATGGGAATGAGATTAAATAAAATCTGCCTAAGTGAAGGAAAATTTATCTTTCCACCCTTTTGTTGTTTGTAGCATGATTGTCCTTGATTTAAAATGTGGCAAAAGAGCTTGCTTTTGGTTTCTTTTGTAGCTGAAAATTATGACAATGAAAACCAGACAATACACTTCATCTTCTTAGCAGGAGTTTTGCAGCTTTCCCCAAAAATCTTGGTTATAGGAGGCTTTCCAAGCTAACAGGATCACAGGCAAACATTCAATGTGAAAAACATAGAAAAAGTTAGCCTTCATTCTTTATCTTCTCCTTATTCTCCTCTGCACTTCATTGGCTTACACTGCTTAGATTTAGAAATTATAGTCTGTACTTACATTCCTCATATTGAATTTAAAGTCTCAATGGGATATTGTCATCTTTAAAACTTTTCAGTGTGAAATTCATGCAAGCAACGCACATAAGGTTGCACTCGTAGTAGGTTTACTTGATACTTAAAAATTGATATATAAAATGTGTATATCCACTACCCTCCGTGCAGTTGATGTCGGAGGGGAAACCAAAACATAACAAGTTTAAAAATTACTTGGATTTTATTACTTTTTGTAATTATGTGAAAGTTATTTTTATATGACAATAGTTTTTGGAGTGGAACTTTATGACATGTATATGTTACACAAGATATTCTTACTTTAAATTTTTGGGTTTTTACATACAGAAAATTGATGCACAAGCTATTGAAGAATTCTACGGGTTGACATCAGACATCTCAAAGAACTCTGAGTCTGGTTACATCCTCTTCTATCAGTCTCGGGATTGAGGGGGAGCTGTAGTGAAGAGAGATTTTTATGCCTCACATCTTCTCTATCTTGGAGTGGAGCAAGCACTGAAAAAAAGGAAAGCAGGGAGCTCCAGGGACGGTAGCAGAGTTTGCACACAACTAAGCAAAGAGTTTCGGATTCTTAAAACCTTTGTATCATTTACATTTTGTTTGCTCAGGTATCATGCTGACTACACATCTCCACTGCATCCCATAAGCAAAAGAGAGATACCAGCCACTCTTGCAGGAGCTTTCTGTTAGGTAATATTATCTCTGTGGTCCTAATTCAAAGCCCTTTAAGGTCACTGGAGAGCCTTTCATGGACTTCAGTGGAATTTGAATCAGGTTCCAACTGCACTGCCAGATCGGTGCAATAGGAGCATTAGAAATCTGTATTTTATACAGACCTTGTGTATAAAAGGTAAAGAACTCTTTGTGAACTTAGTTTCCTGTGCTTAAGTTTAAAAGAATTAGATTGGGAGGGTTAACGTGTAAGCAAGAAGATATATCTGGGCCCAACACAATTGCCTTCTTGATGGTAGTAGTTTACCTGAAGATATGAACTGGTGTCAGGGAGGCAAGTATGTTTTGCTTCTCTGAAGAAGCTTACGTTATTTATAATGTATGATCGGGAACAATCAGTAAAGATTATGGCTTTTAATCTCCGTATGGGGAAAGATTTGGTTTGTAATAGTTTATTTTTATTTATAAATTATTGTAACTTAGGATCTTTTGTATTGTCCTTTATTCTAACAAATATTGGAAATTTTATATATTAATTTGAATTAAAACTAATTATGTTTAAATGTTAAAGAAAAGCCAATATAAATTCTAAAAACAATGCCTACAACATCTATAAAAATGAATAACACAGAAGAGAGATTTCCTTCTGGAGGAACTGGTATCTGAATGAACTACTTTAATTAAATTAGAATATGCTTTTTCCATTAATGAGTGAAAAAAAGTGATGACCTATTACATAGAAGACTTTAAGAATGTGTATCATAAGAAAATGATGGTGCAGTGGTGGTATACTGGTCTTTATAGTTCTGTAATAATTTGTTAATCTTTCATACTCTAAACAAATTAGAATTATTTGAATCAAAGTAAACCATTTTCAGAATATTATTCCCTCTTCTAAAAATGGATCCACTTCTGTTCCTGATGGCAGGGGTGACTATCTTAAAAACCACTCAGCATCTCAAGTATAGATTGTGTCTGAGTAATAAAAAGAAATAGGTTTTGAATTTCATGAGACTGAAGATACCACATGCCTTTAAAAGTAATAATACTTAAGTCCTGTAGGGTGAAAATTTCTGAAACTAAGCAGTATACCTTGCTTTAGGTTTATGAGACAGCATTAAGAATTAAATCTTGACAAAATACCTGGTCTGTAAGAAATGTGAACTATTGTGATTTGACATTCTTCCACTTACCGGTACGTTGTTTGACAGTAGCTGAATGTAATTTCTGGAAAGTCATGGGATATGCATTCCAGATTATGGCAATCAGGTCTTGGGTGTCCTTGTCACTTCCTCTTCAGCTTGTGATTTTTACATTATTGTAATTTTCTAAGGTTATTTTATTGATACTGTTACAACTTTTGAAAAGAATGTCTCCTGTCTGCTGCTATAACTGACTATTTACTTACCTGTATCTTTTAGCTCAGGAAATGACTTCACCTATTCACTCAGTTGAACAAATCTTTAACAGGGTCTCTAAATAAATTGCGCTATTTAGCACCTGTCATACTGTAACAAATTGCTTTGTAAAATGCAAAGTTTCTGAAGCCTTCATTTGGCTGGAATTCTTTTATAGAAAATTATGTATCATGATTAAACTTACCAGCGTTGTAAATCAAAGCTTAAATATTGTGGGAAATGCAGAAAATATGATTGAATTTTTCTTAAAGGATTCAAGTGATTTTAGAACCTTTTTTCGACTTTCAGTTGGAAAAGGTTTATGGGGTGAATCAGTTGGATAATGGTGCATGTTAGAAGGATGAAGTCCTTTGCATACTAAAGGTACAGTATTGTAAAAGAACTGTCACATTACTTTTTTGCTAATTGAAAATGTTTGGTCTTTTTCTTTTTTTTTTTTTTTTTTTTTTTTTTTTGGTGTAGTTGAAAGCTGAGGCTAGTTGCTAAATACTTTATACCCTAACAAAATTTAAAACATTTTTGTTGTATCACTGGTTTTACTCCTGCAATGTATTTTTATAAGATACTGACTTTTATTTTGTATAGGGTTTTTCAGATAGTATTCCAAATTATATATTTCATTTTTCTTTTAGTGCAGCTGAAATAAGTGTAAGTTCTTAATTAAACTGATATCAGAAACTGCAACTTAAAAAAAAAAAAAAGAGGCAGGGGAGTGCAAAATATGACTGATTGATATGTAAAACATACAGGATTTTTTCTTGGCTGTAATACGGTGGGGAGTGTGGGAATGTTGTCAGTTGTTGTAAATGGTGGAAATTATTTGCTGTGTAACTATGTAAATGTTAATTGGGACTACAGTCCCCTATTTTGTATATTGGAGCAAAAAACTTCTATTAAATAAAGTATGTTCTCTAAAGGTAAGTACTGTATCCTTTGTGGAGCCCGAAAGTTCAGTCAGCTGCCTTTTGTGCTTTTCAGTGTTTTCAAACCTAAAACTTATCTGGAATTTCCTGTATTAAGCTAACTGCCCTGAGCCATGGAAGGCTGAGGAAGAAGTGTGTTTAAATACACTGCATTATATATCTTTCTAGATGTGTTGCTATAAAAATAGTTTGGTGGCAACCCTATTTTTGGTGGTGTACTTTTCCAGAATTAGTTTTTAAGGAATTTGTTGGTTTCTGAGGTAGAGGAGAAGGGAGTGTTTTGAAATATCTTCTTTCTTGACTTCTGTTTCCTCAAAAAGATCTGTAACTTGCCATAAAACATGCAGCCAAGTTACCTAAGGGATTTCTTGGATCACCACCTTGTGGGGGGGGGAAACAGAAGGAAAGAAAAATAGGAGTGTGCACAGCGCTGACGTATGAGAGAGACTGATCAAAGAAAGGGAGTCCAGCGTCAGAAGAAAAATATGCAGCTGGTTAAAATATCCATGTATGATCTGATATCAAGTAATTCTTCACTTGGAGTGTACGCTACTGTTTGTAAGAAATATAAGTACTTACAGTTTTACGAACAGTTCATACCGTGCCATATTTGTAGTTGTGATGACCACATCCATAGCCTTTCATTGCATGGAAATAGTGACTTCTAGGTGTTCAGGTACTTGTATGAATGGTTAAATTGAATTGTGTTTTCAGAAGTGAGTCAGGCATCAGATTGTGTATCTCTAGGTGACATTCAGATGTTAGCATGTAGGGATTTGATGGTGCTTCAGATCTTCTGCCACACCCTTCAACATCTGCATAGGACTGCAGGTATAACACAAGATCCACAGGAGATCTGCATCCTCCTGCAGCAGCAGCTTGAAGCCAGACAGGACATCCTGGCTTGTTCCCCATGTCTGTCTCAGTGTTTCCACAAGCACTATTGAATATGCACTATTTGGGTCATATGCAGATGAAAGTCTGTGTTTCTTGGTTGCTTTTTTTGTGGTGATGTTTGTAAAGCTTAAAACCTGAAGTATCTGAGGCCTCTGGTTACTTTCATAATTCCCTTATTAAAATCACGGGAACTTTATCTTGTGCTCTTTGGTCCAGTCTCTCAGCTGTAGGTTTAAGATGATCATATATAGTCTTATGATTAAGCTCATCCTTGTAACTAGAAGAAATTTTGGTATGTCGAATCTTTAGTCTTCATTTACCAGGACTTACTTAGCTTGTTTCTTCTTACCTTTTTTCTATAGAAATTTCCAATTACCGTGACAGAAAAATCTTAAACTATGTACAGGTAATGTCATAAACAGATCCTCATAACTTTCTTCATAACTGTTCATTCAAAATTAGTAATTGTCCCTTAGTGTAGTATACCTCTGCAACACAGATTACAGAAGAACAGGGATGAATTCTCTTATACACAAAGCTTTGTCTACTTACACAAATGGAGAGGTGACATCTTTTTTTCTGTTTAACTGCTTTGTTCAATGACAGAATTCAGCTTGGGCTGAAAGACAGAGTGGGAACTTAGAAGTGTTCAAAATGCATCAACAACTGAGGATGCCAAAAAGGGTTGGGTGGCAGTTTGTTTGTTTGTTTCTTTTTTGGATTTGGGTTTGTTGTTTTGGGGGTTTTTTTTGGATTTTTGTTTGTTTTGGTTTTTTTTTGAGTTGCCTGAGAGCAGTTATTTGAAACTAGTGTGTTATCCCTTTAGATGTATTCATAGATTAAACCGGCAGCAGTATGTGTATCTCTTCAGTTACCTTTATCTGTAAGGGCAGAAAACTTCATTTCAGTACATGTTAATAATCTGGGGGTTGCAGTATTGCATTGCAGATACTTTTCTGACTTCTTTGTAGAAGTTTAAATAATTCAGATACTGTTTGTTTGCTTTCAGAGAGTAGCTTTACAGTGTAAGCTGTCCACGTTTCCCCCCATGTTTGTCTGAGTTGATCTGAAGTTTGTGTGTCTTAGAAATTCAGTCTTTGTTTTTCCTCTTGATAATGCAATATGCACATTTATGGTTTGTGTCTTGTAAGGCTTTAAAGTCCTCTAGCCTCTCACAGCATAACGTGAGATGTATAATACATGACTCTTTAAATGCAAACCTCCAAGTACTCAATTATTCCTGAAATTAGTATTCTACATAGTCTGTGCTCAAGGGTTGCTCATTTTGCAGCAGCTTTGCTACTGATTGATTGTTATAAATGAACTATGCAAGTCAACTATCATGCAAACAAACACGGGCTTCATCTTTTAAATACAGAGATTTCTGGAATCTGTTTCCAGTTTTAACAATAGAGTGTGGTGAGGCAGAAATAAACTTTCTTTGGTCTATATTAAAAAATGTCTGGAAAATTGTCTGACTCTTACCATTTCTTTTTTCCTTAAGTGAGGTAATTTTTAGGCTAAGCCTACAAATCTGCTGTAATGGGTGATGAATCCTTTTGGGGGAACTTATGTAAGTATGTGTTGGATATATAAAGAGGATTGTTTGCAGACATCACCAGTTTTGAAATGAACTGAGTAATGTCTTCTGGTTTCTTCCCAAAAGTACAAATAAATTACATGATTTCTTTCCCTCTAATGGTTTGTGATTGCTGCCTGCATAAGAGATTGTAAGGGCTCAGAAAAGGGCAAGGCACTTTCTACCTAGCTCTTTGTACAGAACTCGGCAGCATTAGTGAGCTTGTAATTACAGAAGGATCATCAGTCGTGTCCTTGATCTTCATTCCGCAAGTTATGTAATCCAGGAGAATAAACACACTGCAGGGCCTGTCAGAGAGTATGAAGAAGTAGCTTTACAATTATTTACTAACTCACTAGACAGAAAAGCAGCATGTCCAAAAAAAGACAAAATGGTACATTTAATGGTGCTTGGAGAATTTAGGGGGTGCTGAAAACATCCTGCCATGCTAGGCTTTTGCTGCTTATTGAAGAGTGTGTGTGTGTGTGTGATTTGCTATTTAAGCCTATATTTGAAATTTGCATCTGCACATGAATTTGTTATGTTCATATGATGGTATTAATGAGTGCTCCTCCAGAAGCAATTTATACGTGTATGTCAGTCAGGTGGAGTATATCTACAAAGCATTTTCAGCTATTTACCAGGATTCGTTTTTGTATTTTCTGTTACTGATTTTAAGTTAGAAAAAGATCTAAGATCTCCAAATGTTTTATTAGCATTCTATAGTATTAAGTGATTCAATATCCATGGATGCCTAAAAATCTCGCTGCTGTCAGTATCGGCTGCTCAGAATTTGAATGTCATCACATTGTAACGCAAGTTGATATACATCAACTGCTTTGAGCTGTGATTGTTACATTATTTCAACTCTGTTTCACTAAACGTTGCCTTATTGTAATGGCTGCTTTAATCAGCCTGAATGAGATGTGCTAACGACATTCAGCTTGAGTTGCATACTTCTGTGCGTGCACATTTATTTGTGTTTCTAGAAGCTGGCTATCCTAATGTTATGTCGCGTCAGTCTTCCCTCTGCATCTTTCATGTCAAAGAAGACTGCTGATATGCAGCTACAGGCAATCCGTGCTAAATTACTGAGCTGTGTTTCAGAGGTGAGATCAATGTTTAAGATTTTTGCACTGAAAATCTCTGGAACTTTTTGTCTTCTAATCCTCCTGCCTCTCTGGTGAAAATACTCTTCAATATCAAAACCACTTTTTTGGAGTCATGGGACTGAACAAATACCAAGTTGGTATACCCCTTTCTTCCTCTTTAAGGAGACTCTGAAAGGCATTCAGTGTTTCTCACTAGGACTGTTACCAAACCAGAAACATAGTTGGAAAAGGAAACATTTGATTTATAGAAGATAACCTATGGATTATTTTTGAGTTTGCTTAGCGTTCAGTGTGGAAGCATGGCAATATTACACAAAAGAGGTCTACCAGAATGAGTAGCAGGTTATGTTAAGACCTGTTAGGAGCTAGATGCCAAGGAGGTGTCACTGTATTTGCTAATCCAAATGTATTCTACCCGGACCCAAATTTTGCTAATATCTCCGTCTGTGTTACTTGCAGAGCAGCCACCAAGAACCTGTAGTGAATATCTAGAGAAAAACTGCCTTCACCAGGACTGTACTTGTCATGCATGTGCAAGGCTCTGAGATTGGCCACTGTTCCTTTTCTTTCCCTTTTTTGGATAAAAGGGCGACTATTTTGAAAATACAGTTTTGATATGTGTAGGCTATGTATTCACTCAGTTTTTCTTATGATAAAATTCTGGTAACTTTTTCTGAATTGCAGAGTATTAGGGGCAGGGACTACAGGTTGAGATCAAAAATATGTTCCATACATATACTGCAACACCGCTTAGCCTCTTTTGTCTGTATATTGCAAACAGAAATTCATAATTCACCAGAGGAGAAATGAGATCAAAGTGACTATAGTTCCTAAGCTGGTTTTTGTTTTTCTTCATTATGGGATTGTGTGCAAGACAATAGCTATTTTGGGGGAAAAAGGTTAAAAAAGAACTTGGGCATTTAAAAATAGTACAATACATGATAATTTTGTGCTTCAGTGAGTAATTGTAATTGTTAAAGAATATAAAGCAATGAAACACTGCTTTTGGCCAAATTTGGTAAATTTTAAAAATAAAACTTACTAACATACTGAAAGCTTATTAATAAAGATTAGGGTGAGATGAAAAAAAGCACCAGAACCTTGAAAACTTCTAAAAACAATGACCATCCTACCAGACTGGAAGGAAAAAAAAAAAAAAAAAAGGTGTCTGTGCAGGTCTTCCTTGGAGGACCCCTGCCTGCCTGCCACTTACTCTGCTCTAGTCTGGCATTGCAGCCACTGTTGAATCTAGCACTGTGCCCCCTCATGAAATGCATATAAAAATTCTGTCTTATTAAACATTCCTTGCAAAAGTAGAAACAAGACTGGGCAGAAGGCTGTTGCCTGCTCTCTCACTTGTGTGCAACAAATACAGCAGCTTCTAGGACTTCTGCATATCTTTCGTGGTTTTTTATATTCAAGTCATCCTTGTTCTAACTTGCTCTGTTTGGAGGTTTCTAACTGAGGGGCATTTAGCATCTGCTCCTGAAGAATATCTCATAAAACGATGATCTAATTTCAGTTTCCATTGCTGGCAGGGCATAGATGGAAAGCACTTCCTGATGTTTCATGGCTGTTTCTGTGAGTACTAGGAGCTGCGCTGCATTTTCTGTTTAGTTCCCTCAAGGGTTGGATAAGATTGTAGGGGTCAGCATGCAGAGAGATTACAAAAATCCAGGTATTCACTAGATTTAATAGGAGTTAGGTATTTTAAATACCGTTGTCGATTAAGAACTAAAGATAGTATAATGTAAAATCCATAGTAATGCCTGTGGAAGCAGGGAGTGCTGAAAGTTTGTGGTCTTGAATATCTGAGAGAACAAACTCTCCAGGTGCTCTGTAAGAGCGTGCAGACCCTGAAGAAGCAAAAGCTCTCCCTCAGCAATGTCTTGGATACGCTTATTGAATGCAAATGATTTACCTTTTCTGGTGAAATGAGAAGTAGTGAAGCATTTTTCCCATTCTGTAAGCAAGGTCTACATGAATTTTGAGGATGGAGATGTTTTGCGTTGAAAATTAGTTTGATGTTTTGTGATTGAATAATTTACTGAAATAGTTCTCATAGATGATTAAGTTAGGTGCATTAAAGTTTTAAGTCTCCTTATATCAACACTTGTTTCCCATCGTTGATGTTATTTTTGTAATTATAGTAAGGAAGATGTGGAGATTAAAAGTCAGCTGTCACATTAGCGTTCCATTTATTTGGCAGATTGGTCTTTTGTGGATGTCTAGATAATTATATGTAAATCACTGACTCTTGCTAATGGCCAACTTGAGAGTTTTTTCAAAAATCTGTCAGTACTTGAATGTTTCTCCTAAAGCGTGAGGAGGAATTAAAAAACATTTTGACATACTCGTGCAAATGTAAGCTGAATGGCGACATGCAAATGCTTAAACTCTGCAGTACCTAAATATGGATGTTTTCAAACTGCTATTTTTATACTGGAAAACAGGCTGTGTATTTAAAAACAAGAACTTTTGAAGTGCAAGTGCCTGAAGCTAATAATCTCAATATGATTTAAAACTCTACTCATCTTCTGAATATTTTTTCATTGATAACAATAAAAGTCCTCTGTAATGAAAAGGAGCTACATAATCTCCATGTCTTTGGAAAGGTCATTATAATGTAGATGCCTAATACAGAGTTGACAATTTTGGCCTGATTTATTAATAGAAGTTTTCAGTAGCTTCACATAAGAGTCCATCTCATGGATGGTGATGAAAATCTACAGTTCCATGTAGCTGAAAATAAATTTTTGCATTACTAAATCTTAGTTTTCTTAAAATCACCGGAACTAATAATAGCAGTGGTCAAAGCATTAGGAACGTTCTAAGTGTGGCATAATAGCATAGCATATTCAAACCTATGTGAGCACAGATTTGTGTTTATGGATGATTTATCCTCTTCATACAAATATTCTAACATCAACAGCAGAAGCTTTCACATACAAAGTGTGGGAGAACTTCTGTCTTCTTTAAATAGTCTTTTGAAAACAGTCTTTGCTCTTAACTTTACTGTGCTTGGTTCATTGCATAATTATTTCACCAGAATTCAATCTAGTCTCTTTCAGATACCATTTGGGGCTTGCAGAAAACATTCATGATAAATTTGGATTCTTTTATACGTTCAAATGAATGAGTTTCAAACTAAAACTGAGTTGAAGAATACAGCCAAACATAGTTATGATTAGTGTAGTCACAATTCACTGACCACTCTCCTATTACATATAGAATTTTAAATGTTCAGAACTGAATTATTAATATTTGGATAACTGTGCTTATTCTGTTTTCTTACACTGTTGACTTTAGCCTTTTTGGTTTTGATAAGTATACGTGCTATTTGAAAGGCCCCCTTCTATGACATGTAACAAACTAAGTTACAAAATTATAATTATATAAATATAATTCTGCAAAAGTCTGTATGTCTTTGATAAAATACTGGAATAAACATTGATGATGATGTTGAATAATGAAATGCAATTCTGAGCTACAGAATGGCTGGATGACTGGAGGGTTGGGGTTTTTTTTTGTTTTGTAAATCATGCTTTGGTTGCCAGATTAAATATTAGCCTTTCCCTAATGCCTGTTTTGTGCTCTTTTCAAAGTACCCTGAGAATAAAGACTAAATCTGGTGTTCCTGTTGCCGGATTAGAACTGGTAAGCAAAGAGGAATACTGGCCACTGTACATAATAAATGTACTCTATTTCATGCAAACCGTGAAACAGTGAGTAGTGTTGCCCCGTATTACTCAAGAACAAGTCAAAGTGAAACACTGTGGTTAAGGAACAGATTTATCCAAATTCGTGATTTCATGAAAAGGCAATTGAAGGTTCACCCTGGGACTAACCTTGATCACCACCAAGCGATGCCAATGGGAGGGAGCAGGCAGTCCCGCTGGGACGCCGTGTTACCTGGGCTCCAGGTACAGCTTGGCTGTCTTGTGAGAGGACGAACATTGCACTCTGACACAGAATTCAGACAGTCTTGTCAGACCTGTCCTCCCAAGGCAATGCCACATATGATACGTGCCAAGTATTTGACTGTCATTAGGAATTTCACTGATGACTGATGGGTATTAGGGAGTTTTTGGTTTAGAGCACTGGTGTGAGGACAAGGAGTTGCATTCATGTCAGTGACACATGCTTTTAAAAGCAGGGCTGCACAAACAGCTTTGTGAGAAAAGGGAACCTAGTTCTGTTGAAACATGTTTCTTTTTCGGTGTCAAAAATTAAATCCAGCAATTTGCTTGGGCAAACAATAGGATTGCAGGAGGGAGCTTTGGAGAAGCTCCAGCTTGCTGAACACACAGCGGGCCACCTACCAAGCCACACTCATCAGAGTAAGCGTAACACCCCAGCGCTTTGAGCCCTGTGTGAGCTTCCAGTGAGATACTAGCTCACATCCATCGTGCTACTCCTGGTCTTCAGAGCACCAGTGGGATGCACCTCAAGTTTGTCAAACCCCATCCTTCTCTCTCTGATTAGAGCCAAGAGAATGGAGATCACCAAGCCATCAATGGCCAGGGGGAAATCCACTAGTGGGGTATGGTGCTTTCTGAAGAGAGACAGCTCCTACAGTATTTGTGCAGTTTTGTCTTCAGAGCTGCAAGTGGGTAGGGATTTTCCAGCAAAGATCATTTTTTTCAGAAATCAGTGAGCTGTGAAAGCCAAAATGTTTTGGGAGAATGTCGTTCACCAATTTGTGGTGAAACAG
This sequence comes from Pterocles gutturalis, assembly GCF_000699245.1. Classification (NCBI taxonomy): domain Eukaryota; kingdom Metazoa; phylum Chordata; class Aves; order Pterocliformes; family Pteroclidae; genus Pterocles; species Pterocles gutturalis. Next base: position 28,067 of record NW_010117797.1, read on the forward strand.
CTGCAGAACAAAGAGAGCAACTGTTTTGCTTGCCTACTAGCTCATCAGGCAGGTTTATGGGGAGCCTAGATTTTAGGACTCAGACATAACTTTACTATGTGGACTCTTCAGCAGTAGGAGATCCCACCTGGTGGAGCCCTTAGCCCAGCAGGCTACTGGGTAAACATGAGGGCTTAAGACAACAGAAACATTTGAGGCTGCTGTGATTGTTCAAGGTCTTCACATGCTACAGGGGCTTCAGTCCAAGCATTTGGGTGTTACTGCATGTGCACCCAAAGACTGGATTAAGATTGCTTTCCTCCTATTTCTACCCTTTGCATGCTTGACTTTAAAAACTTGGTAAGATTCACTAGGGTTTGTTTGTAGCTCTCAGGGTTTTAATGAAAGGTGACAGGGAGAAGCAGAGGTGGGTTTTTGTGCTGATAATTTATCAGTATCTAGGACTGGAAACTTTGGATCTGTCTAAAAAAAACCTGGCATTTGAGCTAACACAGCAAGAGGGAGGATGGTTAACTTCTGAACAGTTAGGTATGCAAAGAAATGAGTCATATGAGATAGCAAGTGGGCTTCACTGAGACTTTTTGAAGAAAATAGGTAACCTTGGAGTGAGCTTCTGACTCCCCAGGCTGGAGGTTGTTTCCCACTTAATCCTCTGTTGTCTCATGCCTGCCCATGGTAAGTTTGCCATGCCATCTTCTTGTTTGCTTTTAACTCTGGAGAATTAAACAGCTGGTTAGTGAAAGGGCGCTTCCCTTCCCAAAGTTGTGTTCAGACAGTGTCTGTGGTTAGAGCAGGTTCCTCAGGTCTTTCTCCATTTGGGTCTTGAAAATACCCAAGACGGAGACTCTACAGCCTCTCTGGGCAGCCTGTGCTTGACTGTCCTTGCTCTGGAGGTTTCTCCTTGTGAGTCTGAACTTCTGTTTCTTCAATTTATAACAATTATCTCTCATCCTCCCACCATGTACCACAGAGAATAGCCTGGCTTCCATCCTCCATGGTTTAAAACCAAAGAACTATTACTACTTAATGTGAACTCTTGTGTATCATAGAGCTATAAGTTTCATCCAGCTGCTTCTGTGGGACACCTCTAAGTGGTACCTGACTCTTCATTTAAGGTGCCTCTTGCTGGCGTTTCTAACCAAGCTACTTACTTGAACTCATTACCCTTCTCTCTTGCTGCCTTCACACTTCTCCTGTTATGTCACGTATGGTCAGTCTGAACTGGCAGTTTCCTCCCCTCGCATCTGACTAGTCTCTCCATGTTTGCCTTTACCTCACTCTCCCTGACTCTGGTCCCAATTTCTCTGTGTGTGTGAGTCTCAGTTTCTGTATGACCTGCTCCCCACCTGCACCCATGCAGTGCTGCTCTCCATTCCTCCCTCTGCCTTCCTCAGCCTCGACTCCCAGCCCCGACTTGTCCCACCAGCCCCAGTCCTGCTCACCTCTTGCTCTCTCTCCCTCCTCCTCTGGAGTCAGTCTCAGACTCGTTCCCTCTGCATTCAGACTGGAAGTCCTTGGCCTGTCCCTGCCCAGGCTCAGGGGCAGGATGCTTCTGCTGCAGATTCAAGACTAACCCACAACCCCAGCCTTTGGCTTGTGAATCCTGCGCCCCACCTTTGAGAGCTGCAGATTCACAGACTGGAGGTAGTCCATGTAACATGGGGTTACCCTTCACCAGGGCCCGAGCAGTGCTGCCTGCCAGAGGGGACGCTACCATGCACTGTTTTCACCCTAGAAACCCTCTCCCCTGTGCATTATTTTTGTTGTGCTGCACAAAAGCTACGTGCTTTAGCTCCAAGACTTCCTACCTGTCAGTGGTCTACTCCTCATCTCTATCTGCGCTCTGGCTTGGACAACCACGTCAGTTTAATTTTCCTAACAACGTCACAATACCTTTTCCTTCATCTGCATTTATGCATAATGTGAGTGCTCTGCTTAAAATGTAGTAATTTGTAAACTAAAAGCATTGGCAAGATGACTTCATTATCTCCTTCCTAAGCAAAATTATCCTTGAAACTCACCTGTAAAATCATCTGATGGGCTGTGTCTGCTGCTAATAATATCTTATTTTTTCTCATTTTCTAATTTTAAATTTGCACTGCTCATAGCCATTTATATCTCTCAGTGAGTTACTGTGTTATCCTTAAATTGTAAGAGCGACCAGGTTATTACCATCTGTTTATACAGCAGGAGTCCAATAGGGCTGGAGCCCTGTATGCTGTGGAAGGTCAGTCATAGCAGTCATTATCTGTGGAGGATATCAGACACGCAGACAGGAGGCATTCATTACTGTTGAGCTCAGATTTATACTTGTGTTCCCCGTGACAGTGATGGAAACTACATTGTTTTTATTTTGCGATTAGGTTAGGTCAATATTACTTCTAATTCCTTTATTTTTTTCCTGCTTTGGTGGTCGTGGGGATTTCCATCTGCCATGGGTTTCTCATTCTCGGCACCACGTAATGCGTTGCCGTTTTCATGCTTTGTCCTGCACAGCGGGCACACTGTGCTTTCCTGCTGCTGTAATTAAGCCACAGTGGTGGAGGCTGGGGGCGTTGTGGGGGGCTCCCGGGGAGGTGGATGTGGGGCACAGGGCTCTGGCTGCCCTGCTGCCATCCCCGGCCACAGGGCAGGGCAGCTTGCCAAACTGCATCACCCGTGAAACCCAGCAGGTGCCGGGTAAGGCGAGGAGGAAAAGCTGTGCTAAAACAAACTGTGCGTTACAACAGCTTTTCTGGGTACAGCTGCTGGGTTTAACAGCAGGCCTGGCTCGTCTCTGCTGCAACAACAAACCGAGCTTGCTGGGAGACCGCTTTCTGCCTAACAGAGAGCGTGCAACCGGTGCTGGGCATTTCTGGTTTTCTGTGGACAAGTAACGAGCAGATGCAGACCGACCCCTGAAAAGTTGTGCTTTTGTTTGTGACAGGGAGTGAGTTGTTACCATCCAAACAACACTCTGGTTTGCCGCACTGGTTTTCAGTGAAGAGAGGTGGAGTTTCCCAGTCACCGACCGAGCAGAGGTTGCTCAGGGGGTGCTGCTGCTCCTGCCTCGGGCAGC
>NW_010117797.1:31135-32224 GCF_000699245.1 Pterocles gutturalis
TGCCTCCCCAGCCCACTGCTGCGGGGCCTCCCCGGGACAGCCAGCCGCTGCCATGGGGGGCACGTCTCACCGGTACCCCCCACCTCCCTTCTCCTTGTCAAAATATCAGCTCTCATCCCCTCCCAGGGGAGGTGAACAGCTTGGCAACAAGGCAAAAAACCTCAGAAACAAGCTCTCGAGGAAGGGTTTTTATAAACATCGTGCTAATTCTTTACAAAATGGCATGAGGTTGTAATCAGGAGTAATGAGAGGAGGTGCAGCTCCAGTGTGCCGCTAATTAGGTACTAAAAACCTGAGCACAGTTGTCAGCACCTCTCTCTCCAGTGATAATTCAAAATGTGGTATTCCTCCCCTGACAAATCCCCCTTGATGAATAAATAAAGTGACATTCAGTTATAATCACCTAAAGTTACGGCAAATCCCATTCACTTTAAACTGTTGCACATCTAAGAACGGTCTCTGGCAAAGTCAAGAGGACTCGTCCCAGTTACACTAAAACATGAAAATATATTGCTATCTTTTTTATAAACAGTTACTGAAATTGCACTTGAGTTTCCCCACAGCCGATGGCAGTAGCGCCGCTTCCTGTCTTGGCCGGGCTCCAGCCCCAGCCTGCGCTGCCTGTCCGCCCTGGCTTGTTTGGGAAATGGGCTCTGCGGCTGTAATTTATCCCTCCAGCTGGTGCCTGCGCAGCATTACTGTAGGGATGTGCTAATTGCCTGGTATTAATTCAAGCAGAGACAAGCACACCACACTTTCTAATTTGTAGGTAGGATGAAGATGTCAGACATTGGTCCTACCTCTAGCAGCCTTTTGGTTTGCTTCGGTGGTTGTTGCACTGCACAAAATGAATGTGCTTGTGGGAGTTTTTGATATTTGGATTTTATTTCCTTTCTGTTCCAGCTGAGAACAAATACACAAATGCTGGAAAGTTCCTCCGCGTCAGAAAACCTCAACACGCCAATTTTTAGATTGTAAAATTTCCTGTGAAATGGATGTTATTTGGGGATTCATGTTTATAGTGGTTTTGACAAACCACGATGCAAAGGGTGCAAACAGTCCATATTTATTGCTGACATCTTGGAGGTA
>NW_010117797.1:32255-38612 GCF_000699245.1 Pterocles gutturalis
TGCTTCTTTTTAGAAAATCCTCTCTTTTCTAGATCACACTCTCATCTTCTTTGTTTCCAAATGGAAAGCACACACACCAAACACAGGGCCGTGCAGAGATGCTGGGTGACACTGAAGCCATCTGCCACATGAGGTCTGTGAGGCACCGGGGATGCTCAGGAGGCTTCTGGTCCTTGGCTGCTGCTGTGCCAGACCCTCCCCAGCAGCCAGCAGCCCCCCAGGAGCCTGGGATGATGGCCTGCCCTGGCTAACCGAGTCTCCCAGCCTGGGAGAGACCTAACCATGAATGACAGGAAAAGGTTTCATCCTTGATCCCCAATGGATTGAAAAGTCCCTAATTGATGGAAACCCTGATGGTTGGCATTAGTGTTCTTGGTAACAGGTTGGATTGGCAGGGAGGTCTAATGGGGCTGTGGCTGTTCAGCATCCTTGCCCGTGGCTCCCTGATGTGCTGTGAGGGGCTCAGGACCCCCCTCCCCTCATCCGTGCTGCTGCCAGCCACATCCTGGGGAAGCAGTACATTTCCCAGAGATTTGAAGGTCGGGAGACTAGAGGTGAAGATGTTTATCTCTCCCCCTGACATTTACCATACAAGCAAGAACAAAATCCAGTTCAACGATGGGAGACAAGTCAGCAGGAGGTGCTCAACCCAGGAGTTTGACAAGGTGAGCAGACGCGTTGTTTTTGCTCTGGAGAGGAGCAGGGTTTGGGCTCTTGGCCCCTGGTGATGTGCTGGGGTGCTGGTTGTCATGCCGGTGGGCTCCATGGGATCCTCTCCTCACCCTCTGTGCCTAGCAGTTCCTCCTCGCTGCAGGGCAGCTTTGCTTCCCTGAGAGACTGTACCATGGAACAGCTTTCCCTCAATTTTGTGCCTCACCTGCAGCTTTCCCTCCATCCTGTTTCTGCAGCAGCTTTTGAACCAAACCTGAGCAAAGTGCAGGAGTCTCAAACATTGTCAAGTTTCTCTGCACTTCATGTGTGCTGGTGGGTGGGTAAAGGAGAAGACCCAAATGAATGGTTCCACTAGTTGTTTATTTTAAAGTTCCCATAATTTTCATTTTCCTTGAGGTATTAGGAAGTGAAAACCACATCTGAGAGCTGAAGATGGAAAAAACAGCCCCCTGCCAAGTGTCAGTGACTTTGCCCCAGATCCCAACGATGTCTCCTTAACGTCACTGCCCTCCCAAGCTCTTCAAATAGTTCAGGATTTTATTACAGCACCTCCCTTGTACAGAGGGGACTATGCATTTTTTTTTTAGGCTGAATCTCATTTGACTTTCTTCCTAGTCTTTATTTTCTGTTAAAAAAAATTCTTCCTCCAATAGCTCCATAAAAACACACGTCAGCACCCATTTTTTTTGCTGATTATTTATAGTCCTTCATTGCGTTTATGCTGGGTCTTTTCTGAGGAGCTTCCATTAGGGGCCCTCAAACCTCATCACAGGGAGGATGGTCAGAGATGAGGCAGGGTTAAATAAGAGCAGGATGTTTTGATTCCAGGTATGATATGAAAATATTAACCCTGGTACCAGTGCTAGGGCTTTAGTTCTGGTCAATCTGCCTTGCAGTGCTCTGCCAGTGTGTAGCTCTCTTAGAAACATCCTGAACTAGGGCATACTCTTGGTACAAACAAATATCCCAGGAGCCTGCCATTGGCTTGACCTCCAAGCCCTCTGCTGTGGACGACGTCGTTGGAATTAAGGTGAGCATCCGAGTGCGATACCTTGGCTGAGACCAGCCCCCCTGCCTTAGGGCAGCCCCAGGGCTCTGCTTCCCACCCGCCTGTGCTGAGCAGCAACCCAAAGAGGCCGAGTCTGGCCAGCGTTTGCGTTTCTTTAGGTGCTCCTCTAACCCCTTAAATTGCACTTCCTACTTTGAGGCTAGATGTATGTCTCAAAGTCCCACAAATATTACAGATGTTATCAAAGGCAGAAAGATGCGAGTAGGCAATGACTTATTTTTAGAGCTGATGATAAAACCATGGAAAGGATTTTGTGGTTGCATCCATTAATATCTTTCCACTTAATATGAATTATTCACCTCCTCTGACACAGTTTGCCTGTCTGGAGTAGGCAATGACTTGGACTTTGAGTCATAAGTCCTCACTCGCCATGTCTGAGGATCCCTCCGGCATGGTTTACACCAGCTGGCTTGGTGACGGGCTGGCTTCAGCCCCTCAAGTATGTCTGGCTGAGGCAAGGGAAAGACGAGCAGTCTGTCGGCTCCCCACCATCAACAGCGAGGAGGGGGGACTTGGCACAGCACAGACTGGGGACCAGGGCTCTCCATCTCTCCCTAAGCAGCTGAGGGTTGTGTGCTGCTGTTAGCAAAATGGGCTGTCCTCTTCTTTAACTCTGAAAAATATAGCTCATTCTTCTGGCAAATACTTCTAGAAAATCAATGGCTGCAGGGAAGTACCAGGGAGAGGAGGAGAAGATCTCCAGGCAACAGCATCGCTGTCTCCCTAGCAGACAGGCACGCTGGCACTGCCATGGCTCAGGTCCCTGTGGTTAGCCAATCTCTTAGTTGATTGATTGATGTTTTACAAATTGATAGTCAATAAAGATAGATGATTCTGTTATTCAAGGTAGAAATACTGCAAAGAAAACAAGAAAAGGCCTCTGAGCTGCAATGAGCAGTGGGTGTACGGGTCGCATGGGCAGTGTTGAACACACAGCAGCTGCCAGCTGTGTTTTCCTGTGGTAGTTAGAGCCTCTGTGAGAATCAGGTTGTACTGAAAATGCTAAAATCTGCTTGCAAGCAGTTCTGACAGTGATACTGAAGCTTGAGTGGCAGTGAGCTTGATGTGGAATGAAATGAAAAGTCCTTGGGGGCAGGGGTGAAGAGGGCCTCCCCTCAAAGTGCTTCTGCCCCGTGCCCCAGAACCTTGCCAGGGGTTTTTGCAGGGAGCGGTGTTAAGGACAACCATTGCCTACCCTACAGATTCATTTCTACCCAAATCTATTATGTATAAACTATATAAAGAGAACAGGACGCCCGTCCCTTTGGCTGAGAGATGGGTATGAGATGATTTCTCCTTTCTCACTTTCCCCATGTGCTGGGTTATTTGTTGTGCCGTGCCCCAGTTCATCAGGAGGAGTGCTCAGGCCACATGCTGGGCCAGCCTCCCCTCTCTGGCCAGTGCCTCGGTGTGACCACCAAGCCACGCGTGGGCACAGGCATTGCCTGGCAGGTTGGAGGCAGGAGCCTTGAAAAAGATGGTGGGTTTGGGTCGCTTGCTCTCTGCAGCATTTTCTGCTGGCTCACTCGATGCAGCTCCCTGCTCAGAAGGCAGGACTCTGGGTTTGAGCATCTTCTCCCTGCTCTGTCTATGCCACCGTGGAATAGATTTTATTCCAGTGGGGGAAGAGATAAGAGGGGACAGGGGCTGGAAGTCTTCATTGCAAGTGGCTTGGTCACTTACTAACTTTTCTGTGAATCATTCCCACTTCACATGAAGTGTCCTTCTTTCGGGTATGTTAAGTGAGAGATGTAATTGAAGAATGAGAGGTGCCAGACGCTGTGGTGCGGTGATGGGTGCCTGCAGGCAGAGCAGGAGGTGCTGCTGGCAGCTGCTGGAGCCCTGAGGAGCCTGATTCCGGGCAGCCGGGGCTGGCTATGGTCGGGCACGTATTAGGCATCTCCCTACGGCTCTGCAGAGCCCCAGCTGCCATCCTGGGCACCCGGCTCAGTAGCCAAGCTCTCATCTGGACAAGGGCGTTCTTGTCCCAGACAGGGCAGAGGGGACATTGCCCTCCAAAGTATCAGCTAGAATCTCCCCAAAGAGACAGCCAGTTAGCTAAAGCAGCACGTTTATTTTAAGGCACAGACAAGTAGAAGATTCAGCAAGACCTAGAGGAAGGTTTTCAAAACTGTTTTTTTAAAAATCCAAGTCTGTAGGAGGCAAAGATATTACATTGCAACACTCGTGTGGGGCTGTTTGGTTTTGTAGGTCAGACTGAGCACAAATTCCTCCCTCTTCTGCCTGCTGTCTTCAGATATAGGCCAACTGCCCTTTAGATACAGTCGAACAGTAAAAGATCTGAGCTCCCTGCACTGCCTGCTGCCTTTAGCAGAGGTCGGGAGCTGCTGGTGTGCGTGGAGAACCAGAGCCCCAGCACATGGCACACACAGCCTTTCTCTGGAGGTCTGCAAGAGCCCCAAGTCAGTTGTGGTGTGAGATCCCTATGGAGCAAAGGGTTCACCTGATTCAATGACCAGTTCAGGGTTGTCCTTTGCTCTCCTGCTTTTCAGTTGGTTGTGCTGAGCTGAGGCATGTGAAGGACAGAGGAGTGGTTGCCCGCGTGCGGCTGTGTGGAAGAGGGGTGTGGAGGGAAGGAGGGAGGGAGAAGCTCTGCTGGCGAGTGCCATGGGAGCTGATGGCTGCAAGGCTTCCATGGACCGCTGTGGGGGTTTTTTAGGGGGACGATCGCAGAATAATTGGAGAAACATCACACAAACACTAGAGTCTGTCAGCTCAGTCCAGGTACCCTCGGGGGTTCCCTGAGTCACCCCACTTGTGTCTCCTCCAAAAAGGGCTCTTGTGGCTGGGGGTTGAAGAGGCCCTGGGGGCTCTTCTGCTTGGGAAAAACAGCAACTGGAAAGAGCAAAGAGGAGGAGCACCTTAAAATGAGACTACATGAGTGGAATATCCTGCTACAACTCAACTGGGGGAGAATCACAGCAGTAGGAAAACAGAAAGTCTTTATGTTACCTCTCTGCAGCCCACTTTAGCATCCCCCACCTCTCTGGGGGAATGACTTAGTGGGATCACCTCAGAGAACCAGGCATTTGCTTCTTCAAAATGTGCAGATAAGTGTGAAGTTTTTTAGGAGACCCTCTGTCATTGCCATCTCCATGTGGGGAGCATAGCAAGAGTGGGCTGGTAACTCTTGCTACACAAATTTTCTGGAGGGTCTGGGGGGGGACTGCAGTGTGCTGGAGGGGTGTGAGAACATTTATGTCCTGTCCTTCTGGGATTGTGGGGGCACTGGCAAGCCAGAGCTTTTACCAGCTTCCTGCCTGCGTGAAGACTTTTGCTGCTAGGCTGTGACTACGAAAGAGTCCCTACTCCTCTCCATCACAAGAGCAGCATGCTCCTGTCTGCCTCCCTTTCCTCCCACCAGCTCATGTGGAATTCTGACCTGCCTGCTAGGATAGCATTAGTGCAGCTATAAATACCATAGCAATATTATTTATTTAAATTAACCAGTTTTCTGATTAAAGCGATCAAGTCAGCAGTCACACATTTCATATAAAGGGCATTCAACTTTTTTTTCCATCACTAATGCTGTCGGTGGAGTCACAGGAACCTGGGACCAAAGCGCTGAAGTGCCCTGGGCTTGCTGCCTTCTTGGTCCTCTGTCCACCACAGATGCTTTCTAGCACCCAGCTGAGTCAGTACGTCAGTGCCATCAGCACTGGCACAGCTGTGAGGAAAAACTCTCCTCAGCAATGTCAATATTTTCTTGTTCAGTCTGTAATGTCCAGGATAGCACCTGCTCAGCTCCTGAGCTGAAAATGCTTCTGAAAGTTCATAGGATCATAGAATGGTTTGTGTTGGAAGGGACCTTTGAAGATCATCTAGTCCATGACAGGCCATGGGCAGAGACATCTTCCACTGGACCAGGTTGCTCAAAGCCTCATCCAACCTGACCTTGAACCCTTCCAGGGATGGGGCAGCCACAAAATCTCTGGGCAACATGTTCCAGTGCCTCACCACCCTGGTTGTAAAAAATTTCTTCCGTATATCTGGTCTGTACTGAGATCTCTTTCAGTTTAAAACTGTTGCCCCTTGTCCTATCACTGCAGGCCCTGGTAAAATGTTGTGTCCCTCTTGTAATCTGCTGTATGTGGGTATGGGACCGTGGTCCCTCCTGTACACATACCATAGTCAGTCCCTGTCTGTGGTTAAGGTGGGGAAGGCCCAGGAGGCGGTGGCTGGGCGTTGTGGCAGCTCCTGCCAGCACTCCCGTGCGGGCGCCCATCCGAGGCCGGTCTCCAGGAAAGCTGCTGGGGTGTCAGGAGTATGCCTTGTGCCTACAGTTGTGGTGAGAACCTGCATCTTGTTGCTTTTCTCCTCAACAAATTGTATGTAGGTGGAACCAATTATATGTAATGTACTTCAGCTTCCTAAATGCAAAGCATGGGAGGCTAAAATGTGCCCCAGATTGACGTCAGCAGTATTTCAAGTGTGTAGCTGAAGGCAGCATCCCTTTGATATCTGTCTGTTAGTATCTGTTTTGCTGATGTCATGGGTAGTTTTTTCTTCCATTCCTCTGTTTCGAATTTTTTTTTAACTGTATTTTAAGTAATGATTTTCACCAGCAGAATGAAAGAGAACTAGCAAAGACTGGG
>NW_010117797.1:38664-53781 GCF_000699245.1 Pterocles gutturalis
AATAATATGATTCTGTAGAAAATATTCCTTTGAGCTTTCTGGGTTCAGAAATACCCCCAGAGTTACATTCTTTGAAGGTGTGAAGTACATCACTCACAAGCTAGTGGAATTTAAACTGTGCCTGTGTCTCCTGGCTCTCAGAGATGCAGGTAATGGTTTTGCTTTCATAAGCACATCTATTCAGTAAGAAATGGTTTCTCAGCAGCTTCGGAAATGCCAGAGGTGGCTCAAAGCTGCACAAGCGAATTCACTTCTGTGTCAGGCAGCAGGGAGGGAGGAGTGTGGGGGGAGACCGTGGGGCATTGATTCGAAGGGGTTGAGGATGGGGATTGGCCTCCAGTGGGCAGGGGCTGGGCTCTCCGGGGGCTGTTGGTAGGATGCATCTCCCTTCACCCCACACCACCTCCTCCCTCATTCCCCTGGAGAAAGGAGAACCCTCCGTTAGCCTCTCCCAGGTCTTGGGAGCCAGAGCCACACTTCTCTCACCCCCCCAAATCAGCCTTCAGGGAGAAAGCAGGGGATGCCCAATGCAGCCCCCCTGAGCCATGCAGGAAGAGCAGAGCCTTCCCACTGATAAGCAGACACAGCTCCTGTGATGGGTGCGAGACGCAGCCTTCCAGCAGATCTATGACCTTAAGCAAACAAACAGAAGTGCCTGGAATTGCATGGCAGGCTATTGCAAGATGCACAGTTCTTGCTTGTATGGAAATTACTATTAATTCAGACAAGGAGATTAATTTATGAGGTGCTGGGCATATTTAGCACACTCAGTAACCAGCCATCTGTTTCTCACCAAAGTTTACTGCCACTTCAGGCAGCCCCCAGTGTCTGTATCCTCCATTGCTGCCCATGTTTTTCCCTGCATGGGGGAATAATGGAGAAAAGAACAAGAAGATCTGTCTGTCTTCAAAGAACACCACACTTTCAGTATCTGCTGACAACCTTCAGTCATATATTTCATGTGCTAACATAATATTCATAGTAACAGTTCATGCTGTGGATTTAGTATAAGCAATAGCTCTACTTATGCTGCATCTTCAAAAAACCCTTAACCACCAACTAATAAAGTGTAATTAGTAACTGGGGCCCTTAATGATGTTATTTTGAATAGATTGTTCTCTATGGTTAGTAACAATGTCAGTCCATTCCTTCTATCATTTCCTTGAAAGCTTTAAGCACGTACTTCTGCCCTCCTGATAAGGCCACTGCTCGAGGAGTTGAGAAACCAGGAGCCACTGAGCACACAGGCAATTAGTTGAAAGTACATCTTATCCCTTCAAAAGCTGCTCTTGTTAAAGGGCACTCAGCCCGCCACACTCAGGCCTTACAGGAAATACCCTAAGAGATAATTCGGGAAAAATTGTTATGCAAAAACAACATGTACCAAACCAACTGGGTCAAAGAACATTTGGGTTCCTGAGAAGCCAGCAAACATCACCCTGAGGGCTGTCTGTGCAGTGCCCCTCCGGTCCTCGCAGTGCCCCTCATTCCTTCTCAGCATCCCACAGCCATCACATGCCTCTGTGCCCAGCATCTCTGCCCATCTCACCCCACCGGCCCTACTTTCCGCATCTCTCCGGCACCACCTGCCTTCTCACAGCCTCCTCACGCATCCTCCTGCCCAGTCCCCAGGGCTGCCCTCTGATCCCTGCCCCCAGCCCTGCTTAGGCTGGCCAAGGAGAAGCTGCTGGCTCAGAGCTCAAGCCCAGCTGTGCTGGATGGAGACCTGCGAGTGGATGTGGGGGCATGAAGCTGTGCAGAGGGATGTGTCTGAACGCAGCAAACTCAGGGAGGAAGGAGATGGGGGATACTGAGACCTCTCTGCCAAACAAGCGCTGACTGAGGCTTAGAAGCTGGCCAAATCTGCGTGGGTTCAGAAGCTGCATGAGTGGTCTGGACATGCCAGTCACAGTGGCCAGCAGCCTCAGGGATGCAAATTCTCCAGAAGCAGGTCCTCTGAAGCTGCTGGTGATGAAAACCCTGGTTTTCATGCTCGGAAATGGAGTGAAGCACTTTTATCTCAGCCTGTTCCAAGTCCACCTGCATCTAATACCTACACTGGAAAAAAGCCAGCCCAGAGCTAAAGCTGATAAAATCAGACACAAATAAGACCTTCGTTGCAGGAATGTCTGCACAGTGGGGCAAGGCTCAGCCCTGCCTGCGAGGCCTGTCCTGAGCTGGGGCCATCTCTCCTCAAATGAGAAGGAGGAGGATGAAGTGAACTGCACCAATGCAGATCGAGCAATGCCACTTTGCCCTGTCTCCTTGGGGAAGTTACTTGCTCTGCTGCATTTCATCTTGCAGAAGTATCCAGACACAGGCTTGCACTGGATTAATTTTCTTTCTGTTGTTTCTTTCTCAGTCCCGTCCAGAAAATGTACATCACCCAACTGATAAAAACCACCACAAAACACACCATGTTTGGTATTAAATGCAGGCACATCATTCTCTCTCTCTCTCTCTCTCTCTCTCTCTCTCTCTCTGCCTTGCTTCAGTCATCGTTACACATGAAAGCCGGCAAAGGATAAAGCAGTAATAAGCAAGGCAGCAGGAAGATCAGCAGAGCAGGGATGCTGTGGCAGGGACTGTGGCATGAGAACCTCATTAGTCAGAGGGACAGTCATGCTGGGGTGACTCAGCTTGGGAAAATGTGCTTTTTTGATGACTTAATAAAAGGTTGTTTAGTGGTTTTTATTTATTTATTTAAATAATTGCTATTACTGACTCATTGCTAGGGGATGTCAAGGATGAAGGGAGCATGATGGCATTAGCTCATCTAGTAGACTTGTAGCTATCACTTCAAAGTGTGCTCCACGTGGTGCCACCTGTAGCTTAGGCTCTTATTTACACCATCCCTGGGATTTCAGAGGCTTTACAGTTTTGCCAGGTAGGCACCATTTGACCTGAATTTTCCTATGCTGGTGGTCTGTCTTGAGCTCATTACTAGTAACAGGAGTGTGGTGTTTCAGCTGTTTCCAAGAACTAAATTAGGCGGAAATGTTTTGCAGATGACTGTTTTGTACATCGCAGGGTGTAACAGTAGAAGTTCTGGGCTCAAAACACCACCACAAATGATCAATGCTTCTGAAATTTGTCAGCCCCTGCTTTCTCAGATCTCATGCGCTCCCCAGAGACTTCACTTCAGCGTCTCTGTGGATGCTTTATGCTGGCACTGAGCCTGCTCTGCCACAGCACATTGCTGGTGTGTCACCCATCCTGTGCACCAGCCATCTCTAGGGGACACTGACCCATGCTCCATCCACAGGTCAGTGTTGGAGCAGGACTGCCTCAGCAATAGTTTGTTTCATCTGCTGGTTGCCATGGACCAGAGGCCAGAAAGCCTCGCAACCCTCTGCTTTTGATATTGCTCCCATTGGCACAGAGAAGCAAGGAGGCAAAGGAAGTGTCTTTGTTCAAATGCCAGACAGAAATAAGTTCATCCAAGGATAAAAGGTATGGGGGGAGGAGGAGGAGGGCGCCAGGAGACAGACAGGCTGGAGACAGCAGAGCAGAAGGGGTCAGGCTAGCTTGGAGGGGATAAGCACAGGAAGAACAGCCTGTAACCAGTGCAGCACACTCCTTTCTTGAAACCTGGAACAGGACCCCGCACTGGCAAGTCTTCACATTCCTCTGCAACCAGCAACATCTCCACCATCAGCTGGTGGAGATGGAGTGGGGTTCACACTCGGGACAAAAAAGCACAGGCACATGGACATCCCTGTGGGTTCTGCAGCAGCTTGTTGGCCATAAAGCCATGCAGCCAGCTTCCACATCCCTGATCAAAGCTTGTGAGGTCCCTGGGTCTCAGCGGAGGGGAATTACTGCTGGTACTTGCTCTGGAGAGGGAAGGAAGGAAAGAAGAGAGGAGGGAGGGGGCTGTGCACACTGCTGTCCTACAAACCCTGAGCAAAGACATGGCTGAGAACACTGACAGCACCTGGATGCTACCACCTGTGCGACCTCCTCTCCATTCCTCAGAGAGTAGGAACAATCCTTTCTCATTTTATTCCTCATTTGAGTAGCCCTGTGCTTTAATCAGCAAACCTGAGCGGCTCCAGGAGCAGGCCTGCAGCATGCGTCCTGCTGTCACAGCTGACAAACTCCTCATCCTTTCCCTAAGTCGTTCAAGTCACCGAGGGAGACAACTTGGGTCAGGTCTTCCTGCTCATCCAGGAGGATCCTGTCCCAGGCTTTCATTTTCAGAGCACTCTTCAAATTCTGATTGACAGACTCAAGTTATTCAAGTTTCAGCCTGTTTATTCTCAGGGTTTTCAAAGTCCACAAAACATCACATACTATGTGAAGGGCAATCTCTGTGCTAACAGGTGATTCCCCAAAGAAGCATCAACCTGAGAGTCAGAGTATGTTTGATTTTTTTTTTTTTTATTGCTTGCTCTCCTATTGCTTGTATTTGCAACGCTGAATATTTTGAGAGATATTACTGTATGTTAGCTAGAGTTATTGCACCCAATTGAACACAAACAATAGCAGTGTGTTGCCAATATTGAACGTCCAAACTGGCTGAGAACTCAGCTACGAGCCTACTAATTTTGTTCTTGTTTTCCTTAAACCTAAGCCCAGATCATCTTGCCCAGAGGACGAGAAACGCTTGTGAGAGCTGCAAAATTGAGACTTAATCTGTGTATCAGTAGAGCTTTCTGGAAGATGGATTATACAGTGAATTTGTTTTATTGCCTGTTTAAAATGTAACTAAATAAAGCTATAAGAATGTGCTCTAAGAATAATTCAGCACTGTCAGAAAGACCAATTGTAACATCTCTGGGCCTTCTCTTCAAAATTTGTTATGATTCTCAAGAGAAGACTTCCAGTTCTTGAAAATCAAAAATGAGCCTGTCTGGTACTCACAGTTGAAGTTATGTTGGCCTAATTTTGTGTCAGTGCAGCCTAGACAGGAACATGGGGACCTACGTCCAGGGTAACAGAAGAGTATCTCAGCCCTTATATACATCCCAGCCCCCAGCACTCCATTTTGCCAAAGCAGCATTGTGGAGCATAAAGTAGTTTTTGGGGAGCAGATCTACCAACAACACACACTCACCTCCTCCCCATGCCTGAGGAAGCCCCACTTCAAAAATTCCAGCTCTCGCCCTCCTTGCAGCTTTCCTGTGCCCCCATAACCTTGGCACAAGACCTTGTTTTTGAGACACAATTTCTTCCTTCCCCTTTTGGTCATATTTTCCTTCTTCTTCTTTTTTTTCTGTCTTCCTCACCCTTCTCCCTTTCTGCAGAAAGCTTTCCCTCACCTTCACTGTCAAATTAGCTAGTGTGCATGTCCACGTTCCCCTGGTCCAGTACACAGTTATT
Organism: Pterocles gutturalis; assembly: GCF_000699245.1. Taxonomy (NCBI): domain Eukaryota; kingdom Metazoa; phylum Chordata; class Aves; order Pterocliformes; family Pteroclidae; genus Pterocles; species Pterocles gutturalis. Next base: position 43,990 of record NW_010117797.1, read on the forward strand.
TGCACATTCTCCTGCTCAAGCATCCTTACTCTCCCCAACCCTATTGTCCAGCCTGAAAGGCTTGTCTCTTCCCACCTGTCTCCTTCGCTCCAGCATCATCTAAATCACTTCATCATCTCCTTCAACTCCTCACTTTCTGTTCCTTCGCCCTGCCCCAGGACACCCCCACGCTGGTGCCTTGGCAGCCTGCTGGCAGGGAGCTCAAGAGGATGCACAGACCTCTGCAGACATCCTGTGTCCATCATCGACTTCCCGGTGCTAGTGGGACCATCCAGCTCACTTGGACATCAGGTCCATCTCAGACTCGTGGTGTTGGTCTCCACAGCATGGTTCTGCTTGCAGCAGCTCCGTTCTCGGTGTGCCCTGCACATTACTAACACATCAGGCACAGACCACCCTCCAACAGCGACACCAAATTCCTTGTTTGCCTCATGTCCTGGACACCCCCAACCCTTCCACAGCAGCTCGGCTGGTTTTGATATCCTCAGGCAAGGGATGACTGCAGCCACCTCCCAGACCACCACCCAGCTGGAAAAACAACCGGGGGGCCCCGAGAAGTCCTGTACCCTGCTCTTTAACAGCTGAAGCTCTGCTTTGACTGCAGATAAAGGTGATGCAGGAGATGCAACCTTCTTGGGGGAATTCAACCTCTCTCCCCGCGGGACTCGCGGTAGGAGCGCCTCCCCCCCTCCCCCCCCAAAAAAGGGGAGGGGAGCGTGCTGCGATGCTACAGCGCCACCTGGTGGAGAAGGGCGGTTCCTTCTGCTGGCTGGTCCCCCCCGCCCCCCCCCTTCCTCCCCCCCCCCCCGCCTCTCTGCGGGGGAGTAGGCATCACTCCGACACCGGTCTCCGGCAACCCCCCAAAGAGCGGGTGAACCCCCTCCGGGGACGCTTGGTGGGTTGTGGTGGTTTAATCCCCGTGGGCAACAAAGCACTCCATAGGCGCTTGCTCAGTCCTCCCCCCACCCAAAAATGGGAAATGGGCGGGGGGGAATGGAAGGGTAAAAGGTGAGAAAACTCATGGGCTGAGATAAAGACAGTTTAATAATTAATAATGAAAAAAAAGTTTTCAAAAAAAGAAGGAAAAAAGCACAAAGAGGGAGTAAAATACACCCCAAGAAAAACAAGTGATGCAAAAGGAAACAATTGTTCCCCAAGCGACTAATGACAGTTCTTCAGCACTGGCAGCCCCCCAACAACCTCCACCCCCATTTTATTGATAAGCACGATGTCATATGGTCTGGGATATCCTTTGGGCAGTTGGGGTCAGTTGTCCCAGCTGTGTCCCCTCCCAGTGCACCCCCAGCCACTTCGTTGGTGGAGGGGGGTCCAAGGAGCAGAAAAGACCTTGGCACTGTGTGAGAATGTCTCTGTGATAACTAAAACATCCCTGTATTATCAACACTGTTTTCAGCACAAATCCAAAACATGGCACCACACCAGCTACTATAAAGAAATTTAACTCTATCCCAGTCAAAACCAGTACATTCTTCTGCAGATAAATGGGGGACTTGAGACCCCTGGTGATGTACAGCCCTGAGGACATTTTAAATTTCATCACTAACAGCCGGTGTTGTAACAGCGAGCAGTGTGACACACACTTGTATCACAGGACTGGTCTCAAACCACGCTATTCATCAGCTCTGCCCACTGGCCCAGAGGAAAATCTGTCTCGGCCTCAGGTCCACACTAGTGCTATTGCTTAGCAAGGGGAGATATGGATCTGAAAAATATGGTCCCCATTGCTGTTCAAGCAGATACCAACTCCTCCTACCCCTCAAACCTGAAAAAGGGTTGGAAACCTTGAAAAACTTTGAAAGGCAATGGCCTTGCTTACTGACCGTGCAGTGTTTCCTCCCATGCAGGTGACTCAGAGGAGGGTTAGCAAGGCATTAGCAATAACGCAGCCAAATGGCTCCTCTGGTGTAGAAGTTGTTCTCCCAACAGAAAATCTGTCTGAAGACACTTTCTGCACAATCCCAAAGAGCACTTCTTGGAGAGCAGTTGGATTCCCACCTCCTGTGTGTCCAGTCTTGCCATCTACACGCAGCACGTTTGTACATAGAGGCAGATTAAACTCACCGCTGCCCAAGCAGTTGCAGATCTCCTGCTCTCTTGCTTTTACCAGGGATGACTGCAGCCTATTACAACTCACCCACTCCCGTTTCCATTAGAAACAGCCATGCATTTTCCTTGAGGTTTTATAAAACCCCCCCGCTGTGGGTCCTATGGGAAGTCAGATGGAGGGACAAGCTCGGGGCACGGAGAGGGGCTGAACCGGGGCTCACAAACTGTGAATTGTAACCTTGTCCTGACACTCCTGCATTTCACCCTCATTTTTTCTACCTGCAAAATGATAAGAATAAGGGAGCTCTTTCTTTCTGCAGATTAATGAGGTCCCCAGGAAAAAAAATACAGTCTGTGGAGGCATGGTCTGAAGCTCTACAGATGAGACCTCAATATTTTGTGGAGAACTGTGGGCTCTCCTTTAAGCGGCAGACATGTAACCCGCATGCGGGCAGTGCGTGCCACCTCCCTGGGGCCAGCAGACCCTGCCAGCCTGCCTCCCTGCCTGCTGCACATATAAATGTGCCACTGGAAAAGTTATGAGCTTTTTATTGTCACTTGTGGAGTGAGATATTGAACCATCGAAGTGCTTATTCATTTCTGGTTATCTGATTGTCGTAATGTTTCTAAACTGCCAGTTGAAGGTAAGAGATAAACTCCAGCCAGGCTCAGACTGAAAGGCGCCTTTGACGTAGCTGGGTTTTTTTCATCAGGGGATGATATATTATTTATTGACCCACACAGGGTCACCTGGAAATACTTCATGCAGGGAATCGAAAGGGAAGAGTAAATACTGAAATCAAAGGCCTGCAGGACCTCGTTTTGACAGTGGGACGTTTTTTCTCTGCTTGTGTGGCCGTGGTGGTCCCAGCCCTGTGGCTGGGGGCTCTGGTTCTCAGGAGGAAAAGAAACCCCTGTGGCCTCTGTCATTCCAAGAGGGACAAATGCAGCATGGAGCAGATCAGGCAGATATGTTATTTATTTCTCATAGAATTCCCTTTCCTTGTTTCCATAACCTCACTCTTTCACACTGGCTTTGAGATGGTAAGCAGAGACTTAGGGATCAAAATGCTGTTCACAGCTCCTTGAGGGAGTGAATGGTGGGGTCTCCCCAGGGATGGCAGGAGACCAGTATCGCTGCCCAGGGAGATCTGGCAGAATGAGCCTCCCGCTGCTCTAGATTTCCCAGGGTTGCTCTCTAAAAACTAATACAGATGCATCCCCGTGAAACAGCATTCACATTGTAAAATGAAAAACAGCTTTTCTGAGTCTCAGGGGAGTTGTGTGTGTGCAGGAGGTTCAGAGATGACAATTTTCTGAACAAATCTTTGATGTTACCCTTTCAGCATACAATTTCAATGGAAGAGAGGAGAGCCATCCATCTGCTAAAGGGAATATTTAACTCTTCCATTCTGCATCTCACTTCGTTGTTGCTATGGTCACATGTTGTTATAATTGTCTTTTATTACAGAGATTCTCTTTTAAAGACTTTTCTACCCAATGCATCCTGCCAGCTTTCTGGTTCATGAATGTCTATTTACCTATTTAGCCTGTTTGATGATGGCATTTTTAAGGCCCCAGGGTATTTGGTTTCCAAGCACTGACAGATTTAACAGAGAAGCTCTCAGCATGATCATGATTTCCTGAAGTCAAAGGCACGTTGAAAGTAGTGGGGTTGGATTTTTGTGTGTGTGTGTGTGTTAATAAATAAAATGTGCCTTTCTGAAAAAGAAGATGTGTGAAGATTTTGTCCTTTTATCCATCAGAGATAAAATATAATAGGCTGAAGAAGATCAATTAGTGTAACTCGTCTGCTTGGATGCCTTCGGACAGAATTTTGTGTGGCCTGTTTCTCAAAGGCCTCCAATGGGCCTTCTGTGGTCTACATATGGATTCTACAATTCCCCTTCAGTCGTCAGTATCCTAGGAAAAAAAAAAGTCTTAATTTCAAAAGCAAATTGCTCTGCAGCAAAACCTCACTGCACACCACGCTGGGTGTAAGCGATGAGGCTTTCTCCACAGGAGCTACTCGAGTATGTGACATCTCCGTCCTTGTCCCTAGTGCCTGGCCATCTTTCCAAAACTAGGATATTGGGGAATGAAGGGGATGAGCACTCAGGTCCCATCACAAACCACAGCCAGGGCATGGCAGCTGGATTTAGACCCTGGGAAATGTTCCTATGTCCCATGGTTTTCACAGAAGCCAGGTTACTTTTGTCCTACTGTTGGTATAGAGAATGCAGTCAGTGTGCCTTGTGTAATGACCTGATGCTTGCCTGAAGATTCTTGCTATATCATTCTCAGTTGTCTTCCTCAAGAGTGTCAAACTTTGCATGTTATTTTGCATGAATTTAATCTTGCTGTTCTCAGGCTATTTCTGCAGTCAGTTCAGCTCATGTGACATCCTAGTCCCATCCTCCCAAGCCCTCCTCCTTGTTTACTGATACGGGCCAGTTTTATAAGGGCGCCCTTTACTCCATCATCCCCATAATCATGGAATCAGAGAATCACAGCGTGGTTAAGGTTGGAAAGGACCTTAAAGATCCTCTATTTCCATGCCCCCTGCCATGGGTAGGGACATCTCCCACTAGACCAGGTTGCTCAAAGCCTCATCCAGCCTGGCCTTGAACACCTCCAGGGATGGGGCATCCACAGCTTCTCTGGGCAACCTGTTCCTGTGCCTCACCACCATCATTGTAAAGAATTTCCTCCTTATATCTAATCTAAATCTACCCTCTTTGATTTTAAAAACATTACCCCTTGTCCTATTAATGACCACGTCAAATGATACCTAATCAGAGCAGACCCATGTCAGGCTTCTCTTCATGTGTCCTCCAAGATGGAAAGTTAGTTGTTGGTATCTGCTTATGAGCCTTGTTTGGGTTGAATGTGCAGAGTGGTTCAGCTGGCAGTGTCCCCTCCATGTTAAGTGTAAAACGTTGGCTGAGTTTAGTATGACCTGGCAGCAAGACAGAGCTTCCAAAGAAAATTGTGTCTGTATAAATGTCATGAAAGTGGATAGCCAGACAGAGACAAGGACCCTTTTCAGTAACTCTGCTGAGCAAACAGCTGTGGCTGAGCTCTTGGCTTGTCAGACGCCAAGGAACCCACACAAGTGAGAACTCTTACGAACCCTCCAGAGGAAAGCAGAGCTCGAACCAGACATTATCGCCTTCAGTGATGGAGTCAGCTGCAGGTCTGTAGGCAGGTGCGCTTCCGGAGGCCCGGGGCTGAGCACAACTCCTGAAGCAGCTCCAAATCCGCCCTGCCACCACATTGCCTCCTTTGCTGGGAAGAGCACCAGCTTGAGCAGGGTCAAGAGCAGGGCGCTGGTCAAAAGGAACGGAAAGCAGTGGGTTTGGCCCTGCAGTGAAGCAACGATGCTGATGGCTCTGTTGGCCAGTGTGCTTGGGCTGCTGGGTGGCTGATATTGCAAACAATATCCAAATCCTAAATGGAGCAAACCCAGCTCCATGGCTGTGTCTCTCTGCTCCTGAGATGTCTGTGGGATGCCCAGGTGTACGGTAAAAACTGCTTTACAGCCCAGGCTGTGTCCTGTGCTGCCGAGGAAGGCTAATGGGCTGCTCTGCCCCTTCAGACACAATGTCTGGGCTCTGGCCAGCTTGGCACGTCCTTGCCCACCACAGTCCAGCCGCCGTGTTCAGCATTCATGCTTAGGCACCGTGTCACACTGGCAGGACTGGCTGCAGCTGCAGCTTCCCCGGACTGCATTGCCATGGTGATCTGTGCTCCAGCCTCATCTTTCTTGGTCACCCGGCACACAGCAAGTCTCATCTCCTGCTTCTTGTGTCTCTCATCCCTCCTGCCCTATTCTCCATGGAGTAGTAATTTTTCTTTCCACAATGGTTTATGAGCCAAACCTCCGTGGTCCCAGCTGGACTCTCCACAGTAGTGGCTGGCACACAAGCCCTCTTTTCAGGGGGAGCATCCGTCCTTGCTTTTGTTGGACTACTTTGAACGGTGTGCTTGGCAGCTGGGGTGAGAGCTGTGCTGGGGCTGCTCGGGCAACACAGAGATTACATCTGATCGTTTGTATTAAGCAGTGGGATTATGGAGCCAGCACCAGAGGCCAAACTCAAGTGGCTTTAATGATTGGGAGTTTTGTGCTCAGAGGTTGCTGCGAGGGTAAAATAATAATGGGGTTGCTGACATTTTGCTGGTGTTGTGAAGAGTACTAGCTTTCAGGGGAAACGGGAAAGAAAGAAAACAGCACTCAGCTCTGTGCTGCTGAGTTAATTGGGCAGAACCAGAAGAGTTTTATCTCGCCCGATACCAGTCACTGATCATCTGCTCCTAATATCTTTGGGTGCCACCTCGGTCATGTCCATTGTTGTGCATAGCTGTTTTGAAACACAATGTGGATGAGAAAAACAGGTGATGGAGAGGCAAAGGTAAAATTGCATAGCCAGAAACTCACCCTTCCTTTTCCTGTGATGAGGAGGTAGGAGGGGAGGTTATGGGGGTTGCGTTCCTCTTCTCCATCCTCAGCATCCCCAGGGCAAGGAGCACTGCCAGGCCCTCAAAAGGCCTCGAAAGGGGAGCAGCTATGAGAGTGCAATTTGGTCCCATGTTCAAATGTGTGATTATCTGCAGTTTGCTGTGTGTAAATACTGCAGCTGGTGTATGATGGGAGTTACCTGACCCAGTTCCTGAGCAGCTCTCAAACTATTTAGAAGAGCACTGCTTGTCACTGAACCAGAATGGCACAGGATGATGGTGAGAATGTAGGAGTGGCCGTACCAAGCCAGCCCCAGCCAGCCCAGCACCTGTCACCAGGAGGTGGCTGAAGAGAGGAGGCTATTTAGTCTTGTTAAAGCTGCGTTGATGCCCATCTCCACTGTAGAAAACTGTAGAAAAAGACAGAAGGAAAAGTAGAAGGACCAAGCGAGTGTATTGAGATGTTTCAAAAAACTCTGTTACATCACGCAGCAATCTACATCTCAGGGTCGTCTGAGGCCTCTGCACCTAAGAAACATCAGTAGATTTCAACTACATGAGGATGTCAAAACATGGGAACCTGTGCACATTTACCTTACATCCATAATGTTATTTCACAAGCAAGTCCAGGGATTTAAACACTGTGCAACTGTATAAATTTCACACTGTATAAAAATAAATCTCTTTTTGTTTTTCTTGAAATTGCTGCCTGCTGGTTTTGTTTGAGTCACCTTAGCTCTTGTATTAAAAAAGGCTGACAGGTGGTTCCTTCTTCATCTTCCATGCTGTTTGTAACTTATGACCTGCTAGCATATCCTGCTGGCTGTTTTTTGGACTGAGGAGTTCTCTCTACCTGTTTTTCCCATGCACAAAAGGCTTTCTATGCCTTTGATCAGCTTTGTCAGCTTTGTCCGTATCTTTCTAGCCATAAAGCAATATCCTCTGTCACCTGTCTATAATGCTGTGTAAGTGCTAAGTAAGACCAATGTGTACCACTCATTAAGCCCAAGGAAAATCTTTGGAGATGTATGAACCCCACAACACTGAGGTGCACACGGAGCATGGGAGAGCAGACTCAGAGCAGGCGAGCCATAGCAGAGACCAGAGTGAAAGGAAGGAAAATCTGTAGGACTGGTGAGTGAGCAAATTCTCACCACTACAGGGACTCAGCATCCTTCCACAGCCTGAAATAACCAATAAGGAATGCAAAATTCTCTGTACTGAACAGTGGAGAATGCCTGCTGAATCCCCAGAGGGAGGCATTTTAAACATGGGATGGGTTGGGCACATCCTTAGAGTGACAAACCACATTTCTAGGGCTCCCTTGAATCAGGCACTGGAGATCAACCTGACTCAAAGCCCCTCTACAAACTCCAGGTACATGCAATGAAATGCAAAGAGTCTGTGCTGGCAGCTCAGGTGAGTGTAAATATTTATGTGCCTGCCTTAAATTCCCAGAAGGGTCTGGCTTATACAAAGAAAAGTCTTCAAATGTGTGAGGTGGCATCTGGTCTCACTGTTCACATGATGTGTCAGCCTGGATCCTAACATGGGGTCCTCCTGGATTCTTACTATGGTCCTCAGTGGAGTGACTTTCTCCTTTAATGGCTGTCATTGAAACACCTAATTATAAAAGCTGACACTTTTATACCCAAATCATAGACCTTTTTTACCTCCTAGAGCTCGAAGAGACATCTGCTGTTCAGGGTGGCCTTGCAGACCCCATGTGCTGGTGGCACCATCATTAATGAACCACAGACCGAGCCATCACAGTGCCTTCCGCTGATGCTGGCCCTGATTTGCTTGCCCAACTCTCTGGCTAGAGCATGCCTTGGGGATGGTGGGGGTGCGAGTCCAGCCCCCACCTGAAGGCATTTCAATCTATGTCTCCATCTTAGCAAGAGGGGTCTGCATTGCCTGCTGTGCAGCTACTCAGTGTACATAAGAAAAAATAAAAGAACACAACAAAATAGTTCTGGGCCATTTGAGCATTTGAAGAGGGAAAGGGCTTTCTTAGGGAGTGATTTTTCTGCCCCACTGCAGATGTCTGTGCTCTGGGCAGAGCCCAGCTGTATGCTGGGTAGGATTGCTTCTCTCCACATGCCGCAGGAGTAGCTCCAGGGCTCCTGGCTCCGAGGTGGACCCTCACCTGGCCGGGGGAGCCATTCCCCAGAGCCCCAGCAGGCTGGCTTTCAGGAACGCAGAGGAAAGGGTCACCGTCAAAGATGCCTGGTAGGAATCCGACAGGCCAGGGTCACTGTTTCTGTCCTTGGCCACCAGCCTTGGTCCCTTTTGGCACCCCAGTATGCTGTTATGTCCTCCTTGGCTGCTCCCCTTGCCGTGAGATGGAGATGGGCTGAACTGAAAACTGGGTTGTTGTGTCTTTACGCAATGAATATTGAGGCTTAATGACAGAAGTGTGTGCACTGTTCCCTTCAAAATGTGTTGCTAAGAAGCAAATGAAGAGGCTGAAAAATGCAAAATTCAGGCAGCAAGGGAAAACACAAGCACAGCTATGGAAGGATGGAAGCAGCTGTGCTGGTAGCTCCCTACAGTCAGGTACTGTAAGGTTTAAAACCTTGCTTTCAGGAAGATCCCAAAGCCATTTTTATTTGAGGGCCTAACATCTCAGTGCTACCATCAGTAAATATTTTAATCATAAAGTAGAAATCAGCAAGTAACTGAAAGAAACAATTCAATAGTGTTTTCACCTTCTTCTCAGGGATCTCCCTGGAAGGCCAGGAGAGTAGTGTGGGATGGGAGAACATGGGATGGAGTCTCTCTGAGGCAGCATTGCATTTTTTTCCTGTGTTATTCTTGGATAATATTAAGAGGTCAGGGAAAAGTGTTTGAAACATCTGCTTGAGCCTCAGCAAAAGAAAGAACAGAGCCCAGAACATTTCAACCTTTTGTAACAAATACTCCAAAGGTGCTCCAAGCTGCATGCAATGACTTCTACAAAAGGTATGAGCATTCATAGTGCTCTGCATACTTAGTGTGCCATGTAAACACCAGCTAATTAATCTAACTAATATCATAAAGCAAATTAAGCTATTTATCTTCTCATAGATAAACCAGTAAGCAGAATTAAAAAAAAAAAAAATAAAATAATCTCCCTAATAAAATGCTTATTTAAAATGGGAAACTGTTATGGTGGTTAATTTATTTCTTCAGAATAAAGAAATTTCCTGGTATTTCTGCTATAGATGAGTGCAGAACAAATGGAAGGGCTGCATTACATTCATTTGGAAGGCTTGTTTTTCCCTA
>NW_010117797.1:53812-70706 GCF_000699245.1 Pterocles gutturalis
TACACTAACATCAGCTCATTTTTTTCAGCAGCATTGCTTTTTTTCAACTGCTGTAAACCCTTGGAGAGCTGGAGTGCGAATTCCAGTGATTGCTCCTTCAGCTATTGTCTTCCTCTTTCATATGCCTACAAAAGAGGACTTAAACAATACATACAAAAATATTCTGATGCTGAAATTGGCTTCATGTCCCTTTCTATTCCCCCCCAACTTCTTTGCCTAAACCAAATGAAGAGGGTTTTCATGGGGCTCAATTAATCCAGCCTAGTAATCATTGTCTAAGAGCTGGGCATTTCTTTCACTGCAGTCTTCCAGTCTCTCTCACAAGCACATAAGGGAGAGCATGAGCCGGAGCTGGCCATGTTAATGGGAGGCCACAGCTCCCACTGCCTCTGCAAACCTGCACCTGGGCTTTGGCAGAGCCTTACTTAGCTGAATAAAGGCTTTGAGGATGTAGCCATATAAACTAATGTAAATACTATATAACAGCTAATCTTCATTGTAGAGGAGGAAGTAATGTGGCTTTATGAGCGGGAAGGTCAAGGAATGTTATCTGCTTTTACCCAGGAGTTTTGTGGTCTCCATTTACATTTTATCCATTTGCTTTTCTATTGACACTGGCTTGGGATAGAGGAAACTCATGCAAAGATCAGATTGCCAGTCAAGATCCTGACAAAGGAAGGAAACGATCATTGATTACACAGGGCCTGATCTGGCATTCCTCATGGAGCTCCCTGCCCCACTGCGGAGCTCCCTGCCCCTTTGCCAGCTGCTTTAGGTGCCTCAGTAGTGCAGAGCAGAGCCTGATGTTGGTCCAGGGCTGGCACTGAGTGCATGATGTAGCTTGCAGACTAGCTGTTAAGACCACGCTTGGGCAATTTCTTCTGCAAGAAGTGGCCAAAGTGGTTCTGATCATTCAGAAGAGAGCTCTGTTTGAACCACAGCAGTGTCCCTGCATGTCTGTTTGCTGACCCCCTGATGAAAGGGAAACCAAGAAGGGTCAGAGGGAACTCTGTCTCCACCATTCTCCCATCCTCCTCCCCAGTGTTTCACCTTCTGAAACATGTTTTTGATGTAATGGAGCATAGGGACAGTGACAATAGGCACTTCTAATGATTCTGATCTTATTATGAGTGTTCTAACTGTCCATCTGACAAAAGAACACAGTTATATACCATTACAGATCCATTATATGAGTGCAAATACAGACAGATGCACACAGTTATATATCAAGGGTAACCGGTTTGTGTAGTATGTAGTAGAGTTGAATGCTTTTTAAACAACTGTTTTCCAAAAAGTTATGATAGCATGCTTTGTAAAACATGGGAAAAATTCCTAGACTTTATGATTCTAAAGCATAAACAGTAGAAATGAAGAAGAAGGAAAAAATTTCATGGGATCCATAAGTAACTGGAAAGTTATTTTGCTTTGGAAATTAACAATTTAACAGATAACCACTTGGTTTTAGGATATGCACTGACACATAACACTCAAGATTATATTTTATCAGTTCAGGTCAGATTTGCAAATTCTACTCTCAGTCAGGGGTCTGAAAGTTAAGAAAACTCCATCTGTCTCCAATTTCTGAGTTATATCCATGAACCAGAGACTGGAATCTGGCCTTGCATATTTGGCCACTGCAGAATTTAGGGCAATGGCAACCCTTCCTGATCCCTCGTGCTTGTTTCTGCTCTTGGTTTTAAATGTAAGAGCAGGGAACTCTCTGCCAACATAGAGAAAATCAGGAACTCTGGGCCATAGTATGTGTTGAATGAAGAGCCCACTAGGAGAGAGGCTTTGCCCCTGAAAGGGTTTTCTGGGCTGGGGACAGATAAACATTCCCATTGGCGAACGCACCTGTGCGCATGCACGCACACAGGTCTGGCCAAAGCCTCAGGGACTTTTGCCACCATTCTGTTAATCATTATTGAGGCAGAGCTGTATTCTTTGAGATCTCTGACCTGTTTTGCAGCCCTGAAGGGTTTATTGCAGTGAGTGCAGCCTTGGCCAGTGTTTGGATTGCGTGCTGACAGCCAGCCAGCTGGCCATGGTTCAGAGCTCAGCGATACGGAGCATTGCAGGACTGCCCGTTTGTACTTCTTGGCCTCCTGGGAACATGGTGCAACTCCTGCTTCCACCAGCCAAGAGGGAGCGGGTGGCCCGAGAGACACGGGGCAAGGAGGAAGCAGCTGGGTGAACTTTCCTTGGGTGATAATGAGGTCACAGGGACATTGTGGCTGCAGGAACATGGATTCAGGACTAAAGAGCAGTCAGGTGAAATAGGATGGTGCAAGGTGTGCTTCTGTCTTCAGTAGATTGCTCTGAAAGCATGAAATCTCAGGGTCAAATATTACAAGATTCACGCATAGAGAAAAGACTTCTCTTAGAGGTCTTTGTTTATGTACATTTATTTTCTTTGTTTTTTTTCAGGAGTCTGGAAGCTTTTTCTGAAGCCTTTGGTGATTTGCTGAAGCCTTTAACTTCAGCAAGAAGTGCATTCAGTGTTGAATTCATTCGAGAATTTAAGTACTGTCCTATTTCAGCTCTCCTAAATTGTAAATACTTTCAAACAAAGAGGAATCAGAACCATTTTGTCAATTGTTTTGATTAGCCAGTATCTTGCTGGCTCCCGCATATCTTGTCTGGCTGGAGACTCTCCGGATAGACATCTGCTTCGAATCCCACCGAAGTGACACAGTAAAAAAATCCTTAAGGAAGTGCAATTAGGAGTTCAAATGCAGTGGCCTTGCTGGGTAAAGAGCCTGTGACTAGATGATCGTTGAAGTTCCTTTCCAACCCAAATCATTCTATGGGTCTGTGAGTCTATGAGATGTGCGTGACCATGCAGTGGCTCAGGGAAGTGTGTTCCTGAGACGACAGAAATAAAGAAAATGGTTCCTTCTTCTCAGTACCAGAAACTCATGAAAACCATCTGCACCAATTCTAGGAAAGGGCATCAGCCATGCTACATAGAAGGCCTATCCATGGGGCCAAAAGGAGGGAGAAGAGATAGCTACGTCCAACACAAGAGTCTGTCTGCTCTTCTGAAGAGCATGTTTCCTCTGCTCTGATTAGCAACAAAGCTGTTCAGGCCAAGAGAATTACTCTTTTACATTTAACTAGAAGGCGCTAGGAAATGGAAGGATGTTTATTTCCCACCATCACAGCGGTAAAGTTTCAGCTGGTTTTGTCATATCTCTATTTATCCAGATTTTATGGTCCACTGCCTTACATGCCGCCTCCATAAGTTATGGGTGATCATGAGCATCTTTTAACAGACAGCAAACCTGGTATCAGCACCAGCCAGGCTTGTCAGCTAGACCAGGCAGACTCACTTTCTGTTCGAGTTAATCCAAGCCCTGTAGGAGCTGCCAGAGGGCACAGGGGGTTGCATAGTGCCTGATCTTGGCTGCTGAGGTCCACACTTTGGTGGGGCCAGAGCTGATCAAAGGGGTTTGTCTGGTTCCAGGAGGCTGTGTCCTTGCAGAAAAGTGTGTGCTGCAATCAGGATGCTCTCTACTGTAATCCTCCTTTCTTCGAAACATGGAAAGGTGTGACTTCTTTATGAGACCAGGAAAGGGCTCTATTGATTATTTTTTTGGCGTGTGTGAAACAGCAATATGATTTTGAGCCTCCCCTGCTGTTTCAAATCCTGACACTTTGCAGAAATGACAGTTCTGTGCAGGATGAAATCACTTGGCACTAACTGGTACAAAGAAGGCTGCGCACTATTCACAAAGGCCTTTTCATCAGTGACAACCAGCTGTCTGGGTGCATACTCTGAAAACCTTTGAAATTTTAGAGGCTGAATCACTTTGATTGCATTATCCGTATTCTTCTTCAGCATTACTCAGGAGTTTGCGGGAAGCAAATTTTACTCATTAGGGATAATGAACACAATCCACGTGTAGTTCTGCTCCATTTTACCAACTACATCACAGGCAGTCATCCTTAAGGTATAAAATATACATGTTCAGTACAGGCTTATTTTACTGCAGTCAATAAGATGTGAAGGCACCGCGTGCCCAGGAAAGAACAATTTAGGGAAATTAAGAGCTGTTTCATGAATGCAAGAACAAAGCTCACTCCCAGCATCTCTCTGCTCTGTCGCTTCTCTGGTGCCTCAGAAAAGGTAGCATGTGTCCAGTGGGGACACAAAGGGTGCAAAACATTCCCCAGTCTTTAGATCTTGAAAACTGAGCTGCTTGATGAGTGGAGAGAGGCTGTTAGTGTGCACTGAGGGCAGTCAATGGCCATGCCCTTCTCTGTGGGTTGTCTTTCTGGGGTCTTCCTGAAGGCCAGCAACCCTCCTCTCAGAAGGGAAACATCCAGTTCACCCCCTTCGGACAGAGAAGTGAAGTCTTTGTGAAAAAAATCTCTGTGGGGACAGAGTCCCAGTTCTGACTGGAGGAGAGGGCTGTTTTTTTCTAGTAACACCTGATCTTTCGATCTTTATCCTGTGCAAGAGCAGAACAGAATGTCCACCGTGTCCTTGTCGAGCTGGGCTAAACAGAGAGGTCTGCATCCTCTATAAATGTCTTCAAATTCTGCTTTTAAATGATCCAGTCCTGGAAGATTTGTAAGGCCTGGCTCACCTGGTCTAATGTTTGGTGGGATCACACACCATGCTGATTCCAGGTACCTTAACCGTTTGCCTTTAGCTTTTACTGGGATTTGGAACAAAGTCCCTCTTGGCATGTAGCTAAGCAAAAGATGATCTACACCGTGCTGAACTTCAGAAGGTGTGGGGAAAGCAAGTTTGCCCTTTCCCTGATATAGATCTGTATGGAGACAATGGTGCCACGGGTACATTTTATTAGTGGAGGGGATAGCCCAGGGTGCTGCGTATGCTTTTCTGTGCCCCCAAGAAGGGAGCACTGTAGGTATATATCCCAGCAGACAACGTGCAGAGATGTCCTCACGTTTCCCCTGTATGTAGCCAGCTTGTTATTGTGACCACTATGGTGGCTAAGGCCAAGAAGGTGTCAAGCAATCCAGACTGCTCTCCAGGGCCGCCAGACATTGCCTCCTTACTCTGTCGATAGCAATACTTAAATAAGGCACTTTGAGCAAGCAGCCTAAATGAAGCCCATCATGTAGAAAGACAGGACAGAGGCAAGTAAGAGTGTGAAGGGTGTAAGGGCAGACAGTAGGAGAAATTATTCCAGAAACAAAGGCCTGCCAGGAAAATGCAAGATTGCTAAGAGAAGCAAATGCGAGAGAATGAAAACTATAGAAGTGGAAAAACCTAGAAGAAAGTGAAGGAAACAGAGGACAGCATAAGGGTTAACTCTGGTAGCAGTTTCCTTTGAACAGAAAGGGGGGGAATAGCTGAGAAGAACAGAGAAATGGAGACGAGATAGCGGAGTCTCCAGTCCTCTGATTTATAGGACCCATATAAATGCTTAGTAACAAAGCACTTTCATTTTCCAAAGCTGCCTGGTCATGGTGCAGAAAGCACTCGTGCCGTCAGTGCGCAGTCTCACACAGGGTCCCTCTCGCTCCTGGCGCAGGGTGCAGAGCTCTGGTGGTGCCCCTGCAGACCCCGCACCACGGCTTTGGCACCACCCTTCCTTCTCCTGTGCTCGGGAGAGGTGCTGATGCTGCAGGCATGTGCAGTCTAGAGGTCATACCTATTCAAATTACGTTTTCCAGACATCTTGCTCTGCGTGCAGCTCTTTGTGTGTGTCTCATTGATATGGCACACAGAATTTTTCCTGAAGATAATTTAACATGCTGTCCCACATCCTACAGCTCTCCAGTGGAAGTCCCTGGTTGGAGTCGTGCTGTTTGGAGTGGGAGGTTCCTCTCCTCCTCGTTAGTGTAGTTGGTTCAAACCCTTCTTTCAAATCCAAAAGCAATTTCCTGACCTGTGGTCACTCTCAGAGCACTGAGGCTCACTAGAAGGCCACCCACACAGGATGCCGGACACTGACTTAGCACCAGTGTGCACAAAATGTCATATTTGCTGTAAACTGCCACACGACAGAGTAAGTGCATTGCCTGTATCCCTCTGAGCAGTGTCAGATAATGTGTGAACATTTAAAAGACCTTTTTGTGTGGAGTAACATAACCTGATACAGGGACAGAGCAAGTTCACACAATTAAGATGTGCTACAAAGTGACAGTGGTTGATCAATGAAATGACTAATTGCATCTGACTACAGCAAGCAGAGATTCTTCTGTCCTGAGTTTGCTTGCAATGAAGCGAGGAAGAGAACTGGGTCGCCTAAATGGTGTGAGGCACAGGCTAGCCAATGCAAGCAGTCACTTTGGTCAGTCACCTTCACTGACGGAAAAATACAGACAGCTCTCTGGTATCCTTGGAACCTTTATTCAAGAAGTTACATGCAAAAAAATATTTAGAAGTATTTTATATTTTTGATGTATTTCTAAAAAGTAACTGTTATTTTATCACCTAATCAAGGTATATAGTAGTGTTTTATTACCAAATATGAAATTTATTACAGTTGTTCTGTGGTTATACCAAGGGTTGAATTAGTGATTTATTGCTAAAAGCAACTGATAACACATACCTAATTAAGGTATCTTTGTATCTGTTCCTCTTGTTTGGAATTGTTCCCACACCAAGTTCTTGCTAGTAATGAACAATTATTATTATTAGTGACTTCAATAACCCAAAACAAGACTGAATTAACAGGTAGTGAAAATGTGATTGCACCACCAAACTTCTAGTTAGTTCGATCTAGTTTGACTGATAAATAATACAATAATACCAATTAGAACATCACAGCAGCTTATTTCCTTGATGTTACACGATAAAATAAATATGTAGCTATAAATATATTGTGTTATGGTAGGGTGCAGTCTGGGTTATTTAAATTACTTATGAAAAATAATGAAGCTTCTTTATGAAATCAGATATCAGAAATAGTAGTGGTCTGAACCCCAACTTTGTGAATACATCATCACAGAAAACACAAGCAAACTAAAAAAACCTCAGTGGGCCAGGTGACTGACCAGATATTACTTTGTGTATCTGAGATTTGGAATAGAATAGAATAGAATAGAATAGAATAGAATAGAATAGAATAGAATATTTTCAGTTGCAAGGGACCTATGAGTTCCAAGTAATATTTCATGTGCTATTTTGTGGTTTTGCTGAAAAGAGATCCCAAAGAAAGCTGAGATATGCATGAAAAATGTGGCCTCATGGAACCAAAGGGAGAAGTATTTGATCTTGATGATAACTGGAAGTGGGGCTTTGAGTTGCGAACACAGGGTGTGTTTTGTCATTGACCTTCCTGTGCATTGAGAAAAATCAAGATTTTGAATCCTCTGTGTAAATAACAAGACTGCAACACAGACACCTGATCTTAGCAGCAGTTTCCTTTTCCAACTGCATCTCCCAGGCCAAAATTTATTCCAAAGAACAAGAAATATCCCAATGAGAGATCAACATGTTCCCCTCCATGATACAGCTATTTAACTTCTAGCTCAGGAAGATCATAGAATCATAGAACCATAGAATGGTTTGGGTTGGAAAGGACCTTAAAGGACCATTGGGTTCCAACCCCCCTGGCCAGGGGCAGGGACACCTCCCACTAGACCAGGTTGCTCAAAGCCTCATCCAGCCTGGCCTTGAACACCTCCAGGGATCCACATCCACAACTTCCCTGGGCAACTTCCCTCACAGTGAAAAAGGTCTCCCTAATATCTAATCTAAATCTGCCCTCTTTCCGTTTATAAACATTACCCCTTGTCCTGTCACTATACTCCCTGAATCATGACGCTAATGTGGCCATGGTACTTCTGAGAGGTGCTCCCTGCTGCTGAAGTAAGCAAAAATTACTGCAGAGCACCGCAGCATGATCATATTCTTGAAACTTAGGTGCCTCAGGGTGGATGCTGGAGGCATCTCATTTCCATTATTAGATTTAGTCTTTTGGAAAAAATTGAGAAGGAAAATATATGCACAGAGAACATACAAGGCAGGTCAGTTTGATTTCCTTATAAAGAAAGTGAGGAAGAGGCAGGGACTGTGACTTGTCCAGAGCCATAGCTGCAGTAACTGGGGAAGGTGGGAAGAGAAGGTGGGTTTCATTATTTCCCACCCCACACTGAGACATGGGACAAAATCCAGAGAATCTCACAAAATTCATCAAGACTAGGAAGAAAAGGATCAAAAATATTTCAGTTCAAACTTCCATTTCTTCCTTATTCTGGAAACAGTCCTGGCATCTGTTTATAGATAACTTTCTTTCTCTTTCCTTCTTCAGTTACAATTTTACTTGGTTCCTCTGTTCCTCCCCTCTTCTCTCTCCTGCCCTAGGACTGGCGAATAGGAAAGGCAAATAGTGAGGCCAGTACCTGCCACGCAAAGTCAGGAGGCACCAGGGCTGGTGAAAATTCCCTGCTCCCAGCTTTTATGGCAGGGTGCAATCGGTGGCTTGTGTTTGCTGTTTAAACAAAAGAGCCTTGGAGTTAGAGGGAAGATCTTCCCCAAGAAGCTGCTGACTCCTGAAACCCGATGTCCTGCTTCTTATCAGGCCAGTTTATGACAGGTTTCATAAATGTTTTACGAGATCCTGACGACTGCATCGCTGAGCAGGGTGGTGACAGCTGCCTCCAACTTTGTGCATTGTTGACAAAAGATCAAAGACCAGATTTACCACCCTGATAAGATTGGTTGGATAAAAATCCCAAACTGACTTTTTCTCCGTTTCCTGCACAGACAAGCACGTTGCAGGACTTATTGACAGAGGCTCAATCCTGAAGACCTTGTTTGGACAAAACTCCTACCAATTTCTACACCCCTTCCCCTAGGCTTAGTGGAGATTCCTTGAAATGGGCAATAAAGTTTGAGACTGTTGTTGATTTAGGACTTTGACTGAAAAACCCTTCTTCAGAGAGTCCCTGGACAAAGAAGCGCTGAGGGGATTGTTGGTCTTGGTGAGGTCAGGTTGATGGGAACCGCCATGCACTGCCAGCTTCCCAACCTGTTAAAGCTCTGGTGCACAAGGCCTCCCTCAGCTGTTGCAGAGCTCTGGTTCACTCCTGTATGTGGTCCTCTGAGCTGGGATCTGCTGACCAGCGGTGTCCCACCAGCTGAGCCCAGTGGAGGCAGCAGCTGGGAACATAGGCTGCATGACAGAGGCTGGTCAAGCCTGTCACGCACAACGCATCTGATTTTAACACGTCTGATTTTCTAACCGTCCATCCCCCAGGAAGGTCTGGGGGTAGGTCCGAGCCAGGGCTTGAGGTAGTACTTGTCCAACAGAAGGAGACGTCTCTCCTGGGCATGTCCACCAGCCCCTCCTGCAGTGGGGGCACTGACTCCCAGGCTGGGCACTGAAGTCCCAGGACCTAAAGGCCGCAGCACGGGGGGCCACTCATCACTGTCAGAGCACATTGTACCTGCCATTATTTAGGAGATTAGATGTGTTAGCAAGCTAAAGAAAACAGACAATAAGGCAGGGCTGCAATGTGTTTCAAACATAACTAGAAGTCAGAAGAGTTGACTTCTGTTACTAGTTTTTGCTGTAAATTTTCTGGGTAATTATCAAAAAATATATGCCTCTTTTCCTTGCATTTGAAGAAAAATATTTTTGGTTTCTTGTCAGAGGATTATGTCCTTATTAGTAGAAAAACTTTTTGATACATCTGAGAATAAGATATTTTAGAAACACTGGGCTCAGTCATTCTGTGTTTGTTTACTTTTTTAAGCAATGCATGAGCAAAACAACTGTCCTTCAGTGACACATGGCATGCCAGCACCCTGAAGTTTGTTTCCCAGGAAGCCTGACTCCTCACTCAAAAAATATCGGATAACAGGGGTCAGTGAGACCAAAGTATCTCAGAAATTGCCTTCAGAGCCACTTGACCAGCAGAAAGGATGGCTCAAAGCAATAGCCTGGCCCACAGCACTTAAATACAGGCAAAAGAATGAAATAAAGAGAGGCAAAGTGGGATCTAAATTTCCATCAGTGGAAAGGTAGGGCTTGGTGGCCATGAATTGGCCCGTCAAGTGGAGATGGTTGGGCTTTTAAGTCCTGAAGTACCTGAGGAACTTGGTTTCTGAAAACAGTAGATGGAAAATTAACATATATCATGGTTGTTGCAGGGAGTAATAAGACCAAATATCCTGTTATACAATTAGGTAACAATTTGGCTTCCAGTTGCTTAACCCCCATGTTTATTTGCTGCCATGCGAAATAGAGGCAAGACTATACACAGGCTTTGGTGGTGCAGTTACCATCCCTGTGCAAGCAGGGGCACCGGCAGAGCAGAGCTGATTGGGGCCACCACCAGCCCCTGTGCCTGCTCCCACTCTACCCCACAGATCAGCCTAAAAGCGATGCTGGGGACAACCACTGCTCCCCATGGGGCCCCACAGTCCTGGGCTGCAAAGGGCCCTGTGCTAAAATACATGCCAAGCCCTGACATTGCTTGGGTCTGCTTCTTCTCTGCGTGGTGTAAAAGCTCATTCATGGGGGAGAGGCAGCAGGGGAAGCAGCTCTGTCTGGGGCAGGTCTGGCAGGGCAGGATGGCAGGCAGTGGAGCCGGCGCAGAGGCAGCCAGCGCTGCCTTTTATAGCGAGCGCAGGCAGGTGGATGCGGATCTTTATCTTCCCCCAACTTGTTTTCTAAACATTATCAACTCAGATTACTGTCCACAAATTTCACTCCAAAACTTGAGAGTAATAGGCTTTTACAATGCAGTAAAAAAAGATATTAACTGGTTTGGGGATTGACTAGACAACCATTTACACCACTCTTTTATCAATATTGCCATAATTTGACACTTCTGAATGGAGGAGGATTGTAAAGCGCCTGCAGACCCTGTAAAACATGTTAAATGGAGATTAGTCTTACTGCTTAGTTTAAGCCTAGTAAAAGATAATTAAATTGACTGATGCAGCTGTAAATCTCACTTTTATCAAACCCTGGCTCTCTTTGTCCTTATGATTTTACAGCATCATTAATGTTGCTGTGACAATATCATTAATCTCCTCCTGCTGTTCAGAAAATGAAAAGCAACCAGCAGACACTATATAAATCAGCTTTTCCCTTGCTGGCGTTATCTTTTGTCCCTTCTTGACTCTTGTACAACTCAGACACACATTTATTCACAAAGTGATTTCATAATTAATTGTAAATATACCGTACAGTTTCTTTCACTGCTGCTTGTGTTAAAAAGTTTTATTAGATTTTATTTTGTGAAACAAAAGGGGATTAGGAATAATTATTCAGTGCTCTTTGGTGTTTTGGTTTGGGTTTTTTTTATTATTTAACTCTTTGTGTCAGCGGTACAACACAAGAGACCATCAAGCCTACAAATGGAGGTACACTGCTGTCTTGGAAATACTGGGACCTCCAGCTTGTGTCATTAATTGCATTTTTTTTTTTATTTTTCCTGATTGAGGAGAATTAATTAGAAAGGGATGATTGACTTTTTTCCACTTCTGGTTTCCAAGTGAGGTCTGAGACTGAGCTGGGTATCGGGAGGAGGTGAACAGTCTGTATGGGGAACTTGCTGCCCAACAGCACTGCACAAGAGATCCCAATGCAGTAACTGGAGCCTCTCAGCATGCAGAAGGCTTCGCATTTCCGCAATGCCTGGTAGGCAGTATAGATGTGGTAGGGAGTTTAGCTATATGGACTCAGGCCAGCCATGCTATTTGCTTTCTGGACCCAAGGACTCACCATGGTCCTTTTTACATGTTAGTCTAGATGGAGCCAGCACATGTCCCAGGTTCCGGCGCCCGCAGGGGAAGCTGTTCTGTTGGGCATAGCTACAGAAAGGTGGGATGAAGACAGGTATGGGATGCTCCAAATTCCTATGATGGAGTGAAGAACCAATGGGCTTTTAAGAGAGGACTGATAAAAGTCATCACAGAAGCGACCAAAATACTTGTCCTGGTGTTTTGTAGCAGTCTCCAGAGGTTTGGGGAAAACCCGGAGACATGCAAACCTCATGACAGCCTGGGGGGTGTCACACCCCTTCACTACTGTGTCTCAGCTCAGTGTCTCCCCAAAATGTTTCCATCTTTCTTTCCTCTGTGTGTTTCCCCCCTTCATGATTGCATATGCAGCCTGAATCATATGGGCTTTTAATTTCTAAATGACTTTGTTCTCCTGAAGAGGGTCACTCACCTTCCCAAGATGTAACTGTGGACACTGGGTTATGCACCTTAGGTTGGTCAGGGCACACAGAATCCCCTCACTTGGTGTGAGGTGGACATAATCCCACCTCAAACAACAGAAGACTTCAGATAAGTGAAGTTCAGATAACCACGCTGTCTGCCTTCCCCAAGGTCAGCTGGCTCAGCAGGACTTTATCCATGTTGTTTTACCTAAGATATTTATTTGCTACCCAGGACTAAACCCCTTCAAAGCTAGATTGCCACTCAGGCACTTCACCTTGGGTGGTGAGTCTCACATGACTGAAATTTTGTGGGGGCTTTCCGAAAAAATCCCCAAAAAACCCCACAGTCTGCATGCTGATTGAAGCCAAGTGGCTCCTCCTAACAAGGGGTATCAGCAGGCAAACGCTGAGGTTTGCAGCTAGGATATTCTTACTGGCTATTTTCTCTGGCTATCTGTATTCTCCTGGTTAATTCAAGGTTTGGGACTGTACCCCAGGTCTAATGTATAACCAGAGTTGTGCTGTACTTGGCTGAAGTCAATGGAACAAATTGGGTTCACTGTTTATGGGTGGAGACTTTATGTTAAAAATATTTCAGAGTTCATAATGTGGTGTTTAAGTTACTGTGAAGTCAAAATATAGTGCTTTAACTGTCAGCAGCTACAATTTCATCCCAGAATTTCTTTAAACCCTGTGATTTGCAAGTCCAAAAGATAAGAAGCACTTCTCAGCAATGCAAATAGACACAAAGGAGGGGGATTCATCCAGAGGCCATTCCTCCAGCCAGGGCTGTGCTTACCCTTCCAGCTCCCAGGTAACTGGGATGAAGAAAACAGGGAACTCCCTCCAACCTCAGCTTTTTCAGATCCTTGGGGTGGGCAAGGTTTGCCCCTCTGCAAAGTTCCAGGGCAGCACCAGCATTTCTCCTCTGTGCCAACCCTGTAGATAAACAGCAAGGGCAGTTCAGAGGTGGTCCCTAAGCTCTGCAAAGGGGAGGAAGTTACGGGGAGAGTACAACAGGTAGCAATGGTCTGGGATTAAGGGATGGTGGGAAGAAACACGCAGTTTAGTTTGGGTATGCTCTGTGCTAGGCTTAGCTATACTCTTATACAAGAATATGTATAAAAGGGGCTAAATAGTTTATTTCCAGGAGCAGTGTAATTGATGCCTGTCAGGGAATGTTCTGCATGGTTGTGGAGGATTCATCTCACTAGATGGCTAACTTCAGTCTTGCAGAGTGTAGGTGTTTAGCCTTAAGCTCGTCATCTGAGCTCTCTAAGCAAGCAAGGGAAATAGACAAGCATCTCCTGAGGACAGTCCATTAGAGACAAGGTTTAATAACCCCCTGGAGGTACCTAACTCTCCCTGTTGACTACGTAGGCGGACATCTGGCTTGGACTAGATGCATGACATACTGTGGGTCCTGACTGGTACAGAAATGACCAGGAGAGAGAAACCTGCGTGAGCAAAACACAAGGATGACTGCACAGGAGTTCCAGGTGTGGCGTAGGCAGGTCCCTTCCTTCTGCTGCCTGACAGGGATTTCGGTCTCACAGATGGGTCTTGGCTGCCGCTGCCTGGGGCAGGTGGGCAACGGGCCTCAAGCGGGGCAGATAAGAAGGACAGGAGTTGGCCTCTTCCAGGCCAGGGGCTGGGTGTCCTCAGAGGGCTCTCTGTGCTCAGAGCTGTCCCCCAAAGCCCAGGGGAATCCTCCAGCGAAGCCCCATGCTTGTCTCATTTCACAGGCACCATGACCTCAAAAATACTCTTAGCTAGGTCAGAAGGTGCAGGTGCGTGAAATTCCAAGGGGAGGATTCTGCCAAAGTTCACCCCTTTATGGTGCACAAAGGTCTGCTGCCGTGGCTGGCCGGCTCTGCTGCGCCCAGGGCTGAGACCCCCGGAGCCGTGCGCCGCCCTTGCTCCAGGCAGGCGGTGAGAGCAGAGCCCCCTCTGCCCTGGGATGCATTTGTGCCCAAGCAAAGCCTTGCATTTTTCAAAATGTAGTATAAACCACAGCCACAGCGCTGGGTCCTGATGGCACCTGCGGTGCTCAAGGCACAGCCTTGCAGCAGCTGGAGGGGCTCCTGCGTCTGGTCCCAAACTAACGACTCAGACTGTCTGGAAGCCTAAGTAGCAGAAGGTACTGAGTGTTGTTACCCCTCAACAAAAAGTGCACATTATTTGACTCTAATTATATTTAGTTCAAGTTGCTTCCTAATCATTAACATCTGAAAGAGATGTCAACAATTTTCACTTTCTTTAAATGGAGGTTGGTAGGCTTTTATAGCAGAGTGTAAAGATATCAGCTGGAAAATCTATAGCCATCAATGGCTTCATTTTTTTTCCTTTATCTGGTCATATAGCCCTAATTTGACTCTTGTCTGTTAAGGAAGCTTGTAAAGAGACTGCAGACCCTGTAATGGGAGTTAAATTTAGATTAGTCTTACAGCTCACTTAAAGCCCAGTAAAGTGATAATTAAATCCACTGTTGTGGCTGTAAACTCTCAAGTACCTGGAATTAGCTCTATTCCTGCCACTGGCAATACAGATTCATTAGAGTTTATACCATCCCCTGCCCTGGCACCCCTCCAGATGTGGAGTGGAGCATCTGTCTGACCACATTGACCAGATCCTGCAGCCTTGTCTGGCCCATCCAGCCTTGTGAAACGCTACATCATCGCTGCCACGAGTTGCTTCTGAGCCTTGGCACAAAGCTGACATGACCATGCTTACCTCTAAATTCAAACCAGAGGTTCTAATCTGGGTCAAAACCATTCAGTTTATCAGAGAGAAAAGAGAGCCCTGCCCTGCTGTTGGGGCAGACAACAAATAATTGTACTTTAACCTATCTTGGCTTCTACTTTTAAGCAGCATTAGTCATTTGGGATCTGAAGCTATCAAACTTTGGCCGAGGTTTCATCATGTCTGTGCTGAGCTCTGCAATGGGGGAGAGCACAGGTGCCCCTTTGCTTCTGTTGCCCATGAGCCAAGCATGCTGTAGCCCCATGGGGATCGTGCAGGGTGAGCTCAGTCCCAGAGGAGAAAGGGAGCTGGAGGACAATGTGGCAGTCTATCCTTCCTTCCCTCATAATGACCAGTTTCTTGGGTCATTCCATTCTGTCTCTGTATCCCTGCATTGGATTAGGAAACCTGGAGCAGGGCAGGTGGCTGGGAGACAGGGAAAGCCTTCTCACAGAGCAGAACCTTGCATGTGCCACTTGGTTTGGAAGGATGCCTCTGCTTGTTTCTTTGGAAAAGGGATCTAAAACACCTCAAAACTGCTTTCACAGATGTCCAAAAGGAAAGAAATACACATCAAATAGGGTCATGGAAAGCAGAATAGGTTTCAGGTTTGGTCACCGTGACTCAAGAGGCAGCTTTTGATGAAAAAAGCTTGAAATGTATTCTGTGCTCTTTGCTGTCTTAATTCAAGTTTTATCTGATATCTTGTATGAATTTCAATCATCATGATAATTAAATTTTCAGGCAAGCATCAGGTCACATTTTCTAAGGACAATTACTTATTGCTTTATTATTTTTTTTAGCATTTATGGTTCCCCGCTATCCATTAAACAAAGAACATTTTGCATAGTTTCTTACTGAAAAATATGTAATACTAAAAATCATCAATGAGCAGCAGTTACAGAGAACCATGCAGCACAAAACAGAGTGGCCACCAGGTGGAAGTGCTTTTCTGGAGCCCAGGGCGGATGCAATTCGTCCAGCCTGGTTTTTTACATGTGCCAAATGGGGACCTCTATATCTGAGCTACTACCTTACTTTCCTTGTGTAGGCATGGGAGGGAACTTGGTTTCTTTCATATTCTGGTCAGACAAGTCATGCTGAGAAAGCACCCAGTGGCACATCTTCCTTCCCTTCACACAGCCTGACCTGTGTCTGCATTACACAAAGAGATACTTGGAAGTGGGGTCTGTTGAGGGGTACCAGGCCAAGGAAAGCCTCTGAGCTGCAAATATAGCACGGGCTGGGCAAGGGAGGTATTACAGATACTTGTCTGTCCTTAGTCTTCCCTTGGCATTTGCCACTAACAGTATCTACTAGAGGCGGGAGGTAGGTGGAGTTTGGTGCTGAATTTGAACGGCCAGTCTCCAGTTCTCATTCTCTAAATTAATTGAGAAGTTGCCTGAGTAACACCTACCTTTGGTTCAATGACAGCCTGGTGGGATGGTGCTGTGTTGCATCACTGCCCTGCTTGGATGAGACAGGATGAGATAACTGTCCTGAAGTAGCTACATGGGAAGAGCAGTTTAATTTTCAGTGAAACCCCCTAAATTTAGAAGCTTATCTATAGGTTGCTATATGAAAGCCCAGCCTCTAAGTTCCCCTGACAGGCAGCGCTGCCCACCCCAAGGCTACCAGGCTCCTTGTCCAAATCCCCAGCAGAGCTCAGTGGGCTGCGCTGGCAAGACCCCCACTGATGATTGGTGTGTTACACGCTTGGTGTGCTGGGGGATGCCTAAATGTAGGTGTCTGAGTCTTGGGCCAAACGATTTTATTGTCAAAAGCGGATAACTCCTGTAAGTGCTAGTCAACATAAAAGCTTTTGGAGTCTGATCCTTGTGCCGAATGCTTGGCAACGCAGCCGGCTCTGCGGTGTGAGGCAGCCAGAGAGGTTTATACTGTTTAGACAAGGACCGTGACACCTACAACGTTATTTCTAGAAAGTTGTTTAAAGTTACTGAAATTCAGGATGGCACAAAGGAAACGCAGGTGCTGTAAAACGAAACCCGTACCGAGGCAGGGCCGGTTGACGCCTGGGGAGCGGTGG
>NW_010117798.1:0-16323 GCF_000699245.1 Pterocles gutturalis
TGTATATATTTATAAAAAAGCTATATTTTGAAACCTTTTGCTCCATTTTTTTGAAATGGAATTTTCAAAAGATCTTTTCTCCCTCCTTTTTCAGAATCCCCTTAAAGTGGCAGACCTTAGGGTTGTGTTTTGCCAAGCATGCTACGCTCCTGGACACAAATATCTTTAGCTTGCTGTTAGCATACTGAGGGAACTCTGCAGGTGCCCAGGTACACTGGGCTGCAGAGGACATTGACTGCCAGGTCAACCTCCAGCGTGGGAACTGAGTGAAAAGTCAGCTCTGGGACTGATGCATTAAAACTCGGTGTACAAATATTAGCTTTAGTAATGATTGAATACTACTTTAATAAAGATAAAGGGTCTTTAATGATAATATTTTCTAGTCTGAGCCCTTTTCCCACATAAACTACAGTACTAGCAAATGCTATCATTTATTTACAGTCTATTCTTAGCAGTCCATTAGATTTTCCCAGGTGTATGTTTCATTTAATTGAATGACTAGTTAAGGAACTCCTAATAAATACCTTTATACTTGAGCAACACAAAGAGATATCTCTGGGTGCTCACAGAGCTCTGGTAACGGCGCAGTCAGGAACCCTGACTTTCATAGCGTCTAAGACAAAATAATGATGTCAATACGAAAAGTAGCAACTTTACATCAGGTTTTGAGAAAAGTCACTGGAAATTTGTTTCCCCTCTCTATTCTGGGTCTTTGGAAGCAAATCATCCCAATCCTGCTATTCTACCTTACAGAAAAATGTCATTTTCCATTCTTCGGCAGAAATTCATGCTTGCTGTTTCATATGTATTTGCATTTTTAAAAAAATTTATATTCAAGGGAACAAAATATATGAGTTGTGTTTTGTATACAATAACATAACTCATAGCCCAGGTTCCTTAATCTTTTTTGTGAGCAACTGGACACACAGGCAGGCAAAGAAAAGCACACACAGAGTGCAAATCCTAGTTAAAGCTTCGCTGCAGCATTAGCAAATAAATATTTTGGGAAGTAGCGACACCATCTTGGCTGCCTAAAGCACAGTGATGCCCAGGTCCCAGGAGAACCAGAGGTACATTAAAATTGTAGTGGGAAAGATAAGTCTGTTTTAATATCTTTTATCAAAAAAAAAAGTAATGACAGCCTTGCCTGTTCTGGGATTATTCTGCTAAGAGCTGAAAACTCGACCCAGGCTGTCATCCATCACAGGGAGCACTGCTCCTCACCGGTACCAGCGCTGTGCCCGTTCACACCAGCTGGTGATTCAGTCTTTGGTCATTTGAGTGGTACCTACACTGAGAAAAGTTAATTAAGAATAACAGAGTCTCTCCTGCAGACAACGGTGGCTCTGTTTCTTTACTCCCTTTAGTAAGCACATTACTTCTGAAACCAGAGCTCCTCCACTGATTTGTGTCAGAAGAGTAACTTTCCTTTATAATTAATTAATTGACTACTTAGTTAATTACTTAGTGATGTGATCGCTGAGCTGTACTATGGCTGATAACGATCTCTGACTAAGGGTTGGTACCTGCTGGTATCTCTGCTGGAAACGTGGGATGTGTGTTTGTTTGGATGTGAAGGAGGCTGGGGGCAGAGGGAGGAATTTCCCCACCTCGGTCTGATCCTGCTTCTCATGGTAAATTTTGTAGTTTGAAATCTTTGGTAAGTTTTACTTACCATTCAGAAAAGAAAACATAGTGCAAAGTAGGAAGAGTATCACACACACCCATTTGCTGTGGCTTTTGAGTGCAGGTTTTTGCAGCTTTTCCCTCCCTTCCCTCTGGCTCCGTCAGGGCTGCAGCTCATCCTCCTCTGCAGGAGGACAGATGTGGTCTCTGCATTGTCTGTGAGCTATCAAGAAACTTCCTTAGAAAATAATTCAGTTTGACCCAAATCATTTGTGTGTCTTCTCCTTCTCTCCATGCCTCTGAATTTTCACAATTTTAATTTTCTTAAAAAAACACAAAAAACCACCGAATGAAACCCAACCCTGTTCTCTCAGTTCTATTCTGTTTTTGTGGATAAGATTCCCATGAGTAGGATGGCTCCTTACAGGATCCGACACTGCCGGGTGCTGACGCTACTGGAGATGCCGCTCAGTTCCCGTGATTCATTTTCTCTTACTTTTGTACAACCTACGAGCAACCTCACCATTGCGTAACGAACTGCTCAGAGCCCTCTGAGGTCACACGATCCTCTCACATCATCTGCTCCACACTCAGAAAAACTGTTTTCTTACCCTACCAACCCAATGTTAAAAAAAAAAAAGTTCAGTTGTCTGTGAATGGTATTTTACCAGTTGTCTGAAAATTCTGTAAATGCATGGGCTGATGCTTGAAACATTTCATGGATAATTGTTTTCCAGCAAGGAGACATTTGTTTGTACCATCTATATAAAAAAATTTATACATAAAAGCGTCTAATTAACTCAAGTTCTAGTGCAATATTTTTAGAAAAATTATAGGTATTAAGGTTATTTTCTCCTAAAATGATTTATTTTGCTTTTAGCTAGCATTTCCATAAGAAAAATAAAAGTTCATTAAAGTTTCAGTATGGATGTTTGAATAGGATTCATTCTCTCTGTCCAGCTCAGTTCTTGATGATTCATTTCAGATTATCACCAGAACATGTCCATCTTCAAGCAAGAATTTGCAAAAACAGTGTTTTGAGTTGAGCATTTAATCTTCTTAACCAAATAAAAGTTTTTTTTGTAATGAACATCAGCTACAGCATTTCTGAAAATTTATTAATATACCCAAATTGAAGTGCCCATCTTTAAAAAATTGTATTTTTTAATTTCCATTAAAACCTGGAATGCAGTCAGCTCCATTTCATTTCATAAAAGCCATCCTAATGGGTTTTTCTTCAGAAGTCTATCTTTTGCCCTGTGCAATGAGTTTCGGTTAAGCGTCATCTTTGGTTTTTTTCCATGTCTGGCTCATGATTTAAAAATAAAAAAAAACCCCTGCTCTACCATATCCCATTTTCCAAAGATTTGTTTTACAGCTAATTTTTAGTGAATTATAACAAATCCTTGAACCTTCAGGAGTTTGAAGCCCCTGTCAAGTTTTTCAGGGCAGGCTTTCCTCTGGGTTTTAATGTAACATTTTCCATTCACCTTTAACTAATCTCAACCCAGGATTAGAAAACAGAAGTACATGGAAAAAGTATCTGCTGAAAAAGTAAGGAAGCCGTGCTTGAGCACCAAGCAGCGTCGTTTCATGGTTGACCAGCTCTCGTTTTCATATATCAAATGTAATACAAACTGCTTGGATCTCCTTTCTTCCTAGCTGTAAGCGACCTGCAGTAACCTGGCTACTCAATACCCTTGGTTTTATCTTTCCAACACAATAGAAGTCCTTTTTTCCCCCCCCTTTCTCTTTCTTCTTCTCCTATTCAACTTCAGGACCATTTGGGAGAATGGAAAAAATTAATTGTTTTTCCCTAATGAGGTCTCGGCGAGCAGCTCAGGTTAACTGTGGACAGCAGCTGCGGTTTAATTGGTGAGTGTGCGATTGAAAATTCTGCACTCGCTGGGTTACGGGGCCTGACCGTGAGGCTGGCGTGCTGCCTGCTGGGTTTGAAAGAAAAATAACACTTACCAAAAAATCTAGAGAAATTCTAGTACCTATGTGGGTGTATGGAAGGGAATATAAAAAAGCAGGCAGGAGAATGGACTTCCATCCTTATTTGTTTGGAAAAAAAAGTCTGGAAGTTAGGAATGTTCTTGAGGAAGTCCAGAAAAGCCATAGTTGAAAGCAATTTTAGATGTCAGGATTGCATTTGGTGGTGTTAAATCCAACCCTACTGTTCTGGAATTGGCTCAAGAACCAGAAAGTGAAACAGAAACACTGAGGGAAAATGTTTGCATAAATTTTAAGCTACTGCATACTGGTTAATAATTGAAAGTGCCAGGAAAGTATCAAAGTATTATGATTGTAAGCGTTTAGAAACAGACTCTTAATTAAAAAAGGACAGTTTCAACCTGATGAGAATCTCAATCTATATTTTTATCTTAAAGCTGACAGTGTGTGGATATTGTTGAGGTTTGGTTTGGGTTTTTTTCCTAATGCTTCACATGTTTGCACTGAGGTCATCTCAATTCTAGAAAATGATTAGTTTCTCTTAGAAAACAGCAAAAAACACATTTTAGGTATCCCTAAAATAGAAAAGAGAAGCCAGTGTTGGGCCCATTAGATTTTTCCATTTGAAATCATTAATATTTTGCAATCTGGATGAAGCGGTGGATATTTGTACTCTGAAATGTCAGCCAGCATCTTACAATTTCACATACTTGTCATCATTTTACAGACTTCAGGTTTGTATTACAAATTGGCAGTCGGACTTTTCAGGTCATCTAAGCATTTTCTTTTTCTCTCTCCCTTTACCCGAACTCTTAGATTTCAAAGAAAACCAAGAGGCAAATTGTAATTCCAGGAAAATATCTCCCCTCGACATTGCAAGGGCAGCTGTCCTGCAGACCCGGGGCAGGCTGGGCTCTGGCACATCAGGTGCAGCTGGGTACACCGAGGGCGGTGGAGAACTTGAGTTACAAAAAAAAGTGCCTACAAACCTCAAAGATCATGCCTAGAGGAAAGGATATAGGGGGTGAGTCATGGTCTAAAATCTGGAATAAAGAGTAGCTAATTAGTTCAGAAAAGGTGTAAGAAAACCCATTATGATATAAACTATCCAAAGAAAAATTCCATCTCATCTCCAAGAACTGGAAGTCGCCCCAAACGGCATGTTTTCTCTGCTTTTTGTAAATCTTTGCTTTCAATGAAAACACATTTTCTTGCACGTCAGAGGGAATTCCCGTGCTACGTTGGACCAGCGCTCCGACAGCACCAGCAACTTGCAGCTCACGACGAGCTCGCACTTGAGCTCCCCCGACAAATGTGGGAAGCACAAATGGGCAAAGCACAGCTGCACTCGTACCCTCCAAATGTTTCAAAAGGTTTTGTCTTCAAGAAAGCGTGACTATTTGTCAAGCTCCTACACTGAAAGCACTTTAAATCCTGCTACAAACTGCAGCCCTACAAACCACTGCTGCCATTTATTCCTTTCTTTCTGCAGCGCATCTGGGAGGACTGGGGGGGAGAAAACCCACCATCCTCTAAGTCATCGCAACAGGAGAGAGGGGAAGGGTAAAGCAGGTCATCTATTCTGTTCTTCTGGCAGATTAAGTTTTTTGTCCTTTGCATATATATATATTGCCTAAGCCAATATAAAATCTTTCTCTCTCCAGATACCAGATCTTTTGCTGCTTTGAGCTCCGAAATTGAGAGGATTTATCACTTGCAATTTTGTATTGTCCTGGATTAAGGGGAATGGATGCACACTCGAGCCACTGTTGACATTCCTGGCAAGTATGGCCAGCACAGGCAGTTTACATTTACAAGCCAAAAACATAAAGAACAACCTTTTGTAAGCGCTTGCTTTTATTGTGACATCTCAGCTGTGCAGCTGTGCAGTCATCTCCGTGCCAAGGAGATGAAATCATCAACTTGTTTGAATTCTTGCTTTTATCAGCGCAGAGCTGCTATCATAATGGAAGGACTCGCTTCTTGCTAGGCTAATTGCTTTTAATTTGTCCTTTGTAGGAATCTTTTGACTTGACTGTCAGATGGCATTTATCTAATGGTCTGATCTTCTTCAAAGCACTTCACCAAGAACAATTATCTTGGAAAACACTCTTGCAAACTGCATCACGGTTCTTCCCTTTGTAGTGTACAAAGAGGTTGGTGGTCTGATTCTTCAGGTCTAGGAGTCACACCTGAAAACTCAGCCAGACGTGACTCATCCCAGGTTAACACAGGGAGAAAATATCGCAGAAGGGGTTAGAAAAGGTAGGAGTGACAAGGTCCCCATCTGTACTCGAGTCCATAAGATAATTCCCCAGCATCATCCAATCCAGCTCAGCCCCCACCCTACCTGCCCAGGCCACCAGGGAATGGTGTATCTTTAAATGGAGGAAAATGCTTCATAGAATGGATATTTTAAAAGGGATCCTCAGGTTCAGGTATCCAGGATTAAAGCCAGCATTTTCCTGCATGTCCCAAAAAGTTCATCCGGTGCCAGACAAAACACCAAGAAAGACGGGAACATAAAGATGGGTTTTCACTGGAGAGGGACAAACATACATCAGTGTTAGGGTTAGACTAAGACTAGTTAGACTAAGATGATGATTTCTTTACAAGGATTTAGTGTTCTGAGTGCCCAAGTCACTTCTGAACTTGGGACTTTGGTAGATTTGGTCATTTGGTAACATCTCTCGCATTTCCACTTTTTGGATGAGGTCTAACGCTCTCTGCCTCCACCGCTTGTGGCCGGTTCATCTCAAGTAACTCAGCAGTGGAGATGGAGCCTCAAGGACTTAGTAGACTTAAGCGAGGTGGAAAAAGGTTAACCATAAAAACGAATGAAGACCATTCATCATCTTAACATCAGCGCAGCGCAGCAGGCTGCTGTTACCGATGGAGCTCAGAATTTCTCTTTCTGCCCCAGTTCATTGGTGTACATCAAAGGAGGAGGAGCAGGTACCTTCCTGCTGGTAAAGCTGGGAACAGGAAGATCTAGACTTTTACTAAGGTGTCTGCCCTCAGAGTTTGTCTCTACATCTTAAAATATTTCTATTTTTCAAGAAAACCAGTTGTCTTCTCCCATACATATTTTATTGTGGTGGGAAGGTTATATTAGATATTTGTATCAATATGAAACAAGGTGTAAAACAGGATTTTGTTTATCCTAGGCTCCTTTTTGTGGCAGCAGGAACCTGATGTATGAGGAACTGTAGTTGTAAAGCAAACCGTGTCACCAAGGCACTCGGTGTAATCCCTGGGGAGTTCATATGTGTTTTTGTCTCTCCTCCAAGGCTGCAGATCCTCCTTGTAACAAGTAAAAGACAAATATTCCCAGAGAGGGAGAGATGTGAGGTGTAGTGCGGCTGAACAAACACTGTGCTGAGGGCCAGGAGGCACTAAGGAAAGGAGTGTAGGAAGGGAGACAACTCAGAGATGTTGGGGGAAAACCATTCAGGGAAACCTCACGGAAACATGGATCTTTGCCTCCGGGAATTGTGCGCAAAATTTATTCTTCCTCGCACTACAGATACTCTTCTCTTTATAAAAATTAATGAATGAAGGTAATATGATTGCACTGGGACAGGTAAACTTTTTGCAGAATACATTTAGTAATGTTAAAGCAATTGTTCAACTATTGCAGGAAAATTGGTGCCTGAACCAGGAATGGGTGCCCTGGACCCAGAGCATCACTCTGTTCCCACTCTGGCACCAGTGGAAATGGTGTCTACACGCTTTCCTCTGCTCTCACTAGAGCTTAGAAAGGGCCCCTTCACACCAGCTGTCTTAGTTTTCGAGAGCCTCTGTCACAGAGTTTCCAAACCATCACTTTCCGCGTTATATTTCCTGCAGACTATTCCTAGCCATCCCTCGCTCAATTGTGTTGAACTCGAGCAGACTGGTACTGTTTCAGAAGAGTTTGCAGACAACAAATAGCAGCATTTGCTAAATCCACGACTGCCAGATTCTACGTGGAAGAGTAATAAAATGCGAAGTCCATAATTCAGCTCTGCATAGCATGGTCTGGCTGCTTGCCCTTTTGCCTCTGAATTGCTTTTTGAATCCCTGCCCTGCCCAATACAAGTGAAATTATTCTAATTATACAGTTTGAAAGAGTCCCTGGTGACATGCTGGATACTGATCATTTCCTAGTTCACTGCAAAACAATTTCACATGTAATACAGATTACACAAAGGGTCATGAGCTCATAGAAACTCTGAAACTGTCTTGAAAGCTTTGTATTCTCTCCGAGTCTAGGTCACTTTTGGGTACGGATTAAAGGAAGATGATGAACCTTCTGTTATTTTTAAAGTAAGCTTCTAGATATTTTATTCTTTCTTAATCTCAGGCTTGCATCCTCTGTAGAAATAGAAATAGATCTGCTCTTTTCCTTAGGCCAGTTTCAGATGCATGATGAATTAACCAGGTTGTGCTTGTCAGCTCTGTTTATTGAGATGGACCAAAACCAAGCCCCAGAACCCAAACAACACGCTAACCGAAGGAAGTTCACAGCTGGATCCAGACTTTTTTACCTGTTTTCCCTTTGAATGTCCCAAACCCAAATTTTAAGGACATTTGCATCAGAATTTGATCTATTTCTAATTACTAAGAGAGGACCTGCAGAAGAGTCGTTGTCTCTAGCTGAGAAGGAGATAAAATACAGATATAAACATCTGGCTGTTCTTCAAGAATCTTTTTTCCACAGTTGTGCAACAAAGACTGTTTTTGTCACCACTGGGGTATAAATTAGCTATCTAAACAGGCACAGGAAGATGGATAGAGTATCTTCAGTTATCATTTTCTGTCCCTGCAGGTGACCCATCCCAGTAGACTCAGGCAATGCCAGTCTTCTACACCAACGCTGAGCTGGTCTGCAAGAGCAGAAGTAGTGGGAATGGTTTTATTTCTTATTGACTCCCTTATGCTCTGAGATCCGTTGCATCCCTGAACATGTGCTTATAGCTACAATTTGGTTTAATTGAGGTCATAAAATTATACAGCTAATTATATAAATTACCATTGTTAGTCGTAATGATCTTTCATAGGATAAAATGGGGACAAAATCATGCACTTTGCGAAGCTTCTGTCAAATATTTTTCCAGGGTTGGTTATTATTTACTTGAAGGCTGAATTTTCAGCAAAATCTCAAAAATGGACAGTTGTCAGTAAGGTCTACTAGCAGCATTGGGCTTCCCAGCACAGAAAATCCCCCCCCACTGGATCGCTAGCCTGGTCTCTTGGTCTGTAACACTGAGCTTACGGGATTTGACTTAACGCTCGTCGTCAGTGGCACCAAAAATATGAAGTGAAAAAGAACGACATTCAAAAGCAGTAAAGGTCTCCCTCTCTTCCCTTTCCCTATTCCAAGCTTGACGTATTTCCAAGAGTCAAAAACAAAAGATGTGCTCTGCTGTTGTAATGACCTCACCTGCAAAACACTACGCAGAGTCATGCCAGCACAGATTTTTCATGCACATGTAGTATGCAGTTATCCAGCACTGGTTTTCATATTATTTTTTTTTCTCTTTCCCAGTAGTTTAATCAACATAAAAATAGTCATGCACCATGCAACAACATGATGGTAGTAGGGAAATAAGAAAAGATTGCCTTTGGTGCCAGGGATAGTGACCTTGATTAGCCAATAAACCAACCTAAATTTTTACAGGAGACTACACCTGGACACAAATTCAGTGTTTGTGGTTGTAATAGCCTTGTTCCAGCTTCTTTATTCCCTTCTGTTTGTTTACTATTTTTTTTTTCCAATTCCAGTGTAGCAATGGAACTAGAAAGAGGAATACAGAAACCCAGCACAGAGTAACTATTTACTATCTACAGGATACACTGGCTCCCACATTTTGAGCAGAACTTCATGCTTTGGAAACTCAGAAGTCAAGCTGGATAATATCTACCTTTTTGCTGTTCAAAAAAAAAAAAAAAAAAAAAAAGAGAATAGCTGAATAGATCAAAGGAAATGCACTGCCCCTTTAAAACCAGAAACAAAACTCAATATGTATCCCAGTCAATGGTATTTCCATGCTGAGTCCAGAGCACTGGGAGAGCAGGGGGGAGAGCGGAGCAGTGGCTGTGCCTGAAGCAGCCCCTCGCCGTGCCCTCGTGCCTCGTGCTGGATATCTGCAACCATTGCTACAACCTATGGTTTTTTTGCCTCCCCAAAAAAATCTCTTTCACATTTTATGCCTCAAAAAAAAAATAACTGGAGGGAGTACATCCATCAAGGCTGGGTGGTCCGTCCTCCTCCACTCAGCCTTTTAAAATCAAGTTTTAAAATCAATCTCAAGCAGGAGACTCCTGGCGGACCTGCTGTCAGAGGACCTGGAGTAGGTGGGTTATCAACCCAATGGCTAACGGGTGACCGGAGCTCCACTGCAGACCCATTGCTTTGTTTCAGACCAAAATGGTCCGATCCTTCCAACACTGCATGCCCGGCTGCCCGTTTCGGGATGTTTCTGTTGGCCCTTTTCTGATCTTAGGAAAATATCGCCGCTGCTCGCTGGCTTTCCAACTGCAGTTACAAAGAGCTTGGAGAGAATGACGTCTTGCCGTCTATTGCACAGTTCTTTGAAAAAAAAAAAAAAAAAAAAAAAAGGTCCGTGCTCAAAGTTAGCTTTTTGGATCTTCTGGAGAAGAATTAAAAACAAAAATAACTTTGGATCACAGAATTGGTAATCACAGCGCTTACACAGACAGCTTAAATCTTTCCCAAGCCCTTGAATCCGTTGCGCTCCAGCTTACAACTGCTAGCAAAGTCGAGCAGGGGACTGAGAAATTTTTTTCTAAATTAAACTTGGACTGGATGTTTTGGTGAACTTGTCTCTTTTATAATAAATATTTTCCCCCTAAAATTATGGAATTGTCTGTTTCATTTCAAACTGTTTCTTCACCCCAGGACTCAGAAAGAACAATGTTTTTTTAATGTGGAAATTTCTTGCACAGGTCCTTTTGTCCTTTGAGCCAAATCCCATTTTATGTTTCTTAAAGATTTATTTATTGATACTTTTTTGGCCCACCTGATTAGTTACACAACTACATATCACAGATGGGATGTAACCACCAGCTTAAAAACCTTTTTGAAAAGTGACTCGAGGCAGCCAAAGCAGCTTTATCAGTATCACACTGATTTATTTAGCACATACAATGATTTACTACAGCATTTGGTTTATGCTTGAAAATTTCTTTTTGCCTTTTTTTTTTTCTTTTTCATCTTTTTTGGTCTCTTCTGAAAAGTTGACACATGTAACCACTATTGTTTTCTATTCTAATCTTTTCAAATTTTTAGGGTTTAAATCATCTCTAATAAATAAAAACTTTCAGTTGAAACATGAGAAGGAAACTTTTTTTCTTTCCAACTACTCCTGACCATATGG
The DNA here is from genome assembly GCF_000699245.1 of Pterocles gutturalis. Lineage (NCBI taxonomy): Eukaryota > Metazoa > Chordata > Aves > Pterocliformes > Pteroclidae > Pterocles > Pterocles gutturalis. The sequence continues at coordinate 10,965 of NW_010117798.1, forward strand.
CACGTTAAAGGTGGGTTTTTCTTCTGTTTTCTGCTTCTGTTTGTTTTGTAATTAAGAAACTACTTGAATGAGAGAATAATATATATATATCTTGCCGATCTTGGATCTTTTATTACTTATAGAGCCAAACTTCTTTGAAGTTTCTGACAAACCCCATCAATTTTTTTCCTATTACACGCTAAGGTTCCAATTCTTAGCTCAAGCTGGAAGTGCTGAAATGGCAGAAGCAGCCGGGATTGTAACTCTCGGGAGATTTCCAGTAAAATTTTGGCAGCCTGGAAGGCTACGCTCTGGATAGTTTGGAAAGGTATCTAAATTAATTTTTTCATACCTATGTCATTCATCAGGGTGGATGGACTCGCTGTTAAGCTTTATCACTGGAGGAGGCATTGCCCAGAGCATCGATCTGTGTGCCCTTCGTTACTGCTGGGGAGCTGGCCCCACCGGGCGCTGCAGAGGTGTCGGACGCAGAGATGCTCCTTTGCCTTGCTGACATTGGCACAGCATTCTTTATTACAGGTCCTCTTATTTTCCCAAACCCTTCTGCAGGCGAAGGAAGGGGGGTCAGTCCTGATTTAGCGATGGGACGTCGAAGCTCACAAGTGTAAATGATTTGTCAGAAACAATGGCAAAATCGAAATGAAAACACAGAGCTCTTGACTTCTCCTCTAGTGCCAAAACCACCAGAGCATCATTCTCTTGCCTTTGCAAGGAAAAAGCTGCTGGTTCACGTCTCCTGGGGCAGATTTTCAAAGGCAGGGACCGTTGGGATGTCACAAAGTACGCAGTTGTGGGGGAGTCTGGTACCTAGGCGTGAAGCAGCCACATGCTTTTACAAACAAATCCTTCTGCATCATGAAAACCTGACCTTTCTCCTCGCCATAGGGCATTTTGTAGCCTGGACTGTGAAGACTTTCAAGCCCTCTCAGAGCTCCAATTGTCATTTTTACCCTGTTGCTAAAACGCTTTTGGTGCCAGGCACGGATTCAGCAGTTTGCAGGGAAAGACTGTTCCAAGCTCTTCAAGTGCAGCTCGACTCATTTTTCCAATTGATAAATACACCGCGGCTGACTCCCATCCCTGCCCTTTCCAAAGACATAAACAAACTACAGACCGGTCGGGGTTTGAATCACAACCAGAGTAGCAAAGTCCTGAAATCCAACACATTATCTCACGTTAAATACACCCCTGTTCTATATGATTAATACGCTTTCTGCTTAATTGAAGTGTGACACACAAAGCAAAAAATGTTAATTGAATTTTATAGCTCACGAAAGCTGCCAGGTTCTTGGGAGATAATTTTGCTGAGGGGATAACTTATCTTTTCAAGCTTTATTTCTTTTTGGATTTGGAAGCATCAAAGGAGCATTAGCTTGGAGAGACAACGCTTTTATGTATTGGCGTTGGTTTCTTGCAGCTAATGGCTATTTTATTTTTCAGAAAACATGCCTAACTTGGCTCTTAGCTGGAGTTTGTGTAAAAATCTCGTAAAAGAAATAAACCTGTTCGCCGAACCTCTGAATTTGAGCCTAATCTCGGATGTAATTCCAGCTTGGAATGAGGTCTGACTCCTGACCTTTTTCAATTGAACATCCCATCACCTGCCAGACTTCTTTTCTGAAATGCAACTTTTATGTTTCCTCGTAACTTAGATTTCATCTAATATTACAGTAGTCCCTTCTAGGAAAGACTGCTCTAACCTCGTGCTTTGCTGTACATGCTCAGTTAAGACAGGAAAAGAGCTGATTAGAGCCATTGTGATAGCAGTGACTGTTATTAACCATTATGCATTGATTTGGGTTGTTTAGGAAGGGGTTTTTTTACACACTGAGTATTGATCATCATCTACAAATGAAGACATTTGTAAGGCAATTGCTTCTCCTGCAAGCCCATGCAATATATTTCAAATGGAGTATCACTAAAACTGTAATCCTCAGTAAACACACGATGCTGATGCAGAGACAGAAGTTCTGCTCCAGAAATATGTGCACTCTCCAGCGTATTAAAGACACTTATTTGGCAAAGCCTCTGCCAGTGATGCCTGGAAGGTCACATTTGGCAGGTCTCTGCTCATCTTGTCTGTGTCCACAGCCTGAAACTCAGCTGTCAGAAAAAGTTTTGTGAGTATAAAAAAAGAAAAGGGGAATTTGATGTTTTGAAGATAGGCAGCTCTACTTATTTCCTTCGTGCCACTGGGGTGGGTCGTCCTTGCCCCAGCCTGGTCTGTGCATTGGGGAGATAAGTTGGAAAAAAATACATTTTTTATATATATATGTATGTCCTCTCTAACAATAATTGCTTGCAAGCTCTTGAGAAGTAGCCCTTCTTGATTTCTAGTAGATTGGTTAAGTTTGGGTCCACCACCAAGAAAAAAACCCCAACCATGGCACCGATAATGAAGTTCATAACTTCTTCTCTAGTGATACCTGTTTCCATGTGCAGGAAAAGACAGAAGACAGTGAAACCCGCATGCTGGCTCGTCGGCAGGGTTATTAGAGGAGCTATTAGCATTCTTATTAATGGACCTGCTTGATTCTCTTATTAGTGGAGTTGCCAGACCCGCAGCAATCCACGGCCTGTTTTGCTTCTTGTTTTGCTTTTAGGCTGAGTGTTCATCACTGGCGCAAGTCAAGGTCAATTGAATTAAAGCCAGTAGTCAGTTTGGAACAGGTCTAATGCAGAATATGTGAAGGAAAAAAAAAGAACAATTAGAAAGAAAAAGAGATAAAAGGAGAACAGAATATTTCCAGCTGTTGTGTGAAATTTCTCCCGCTTTTCCCCACTCGCCAGGCTCTGTTGGGGAGGTAAATCCTGGATCATTTCCCATATTGCACAAACCAACACCTGAAGTCATATTTGTCAAGAAAGCAGCAATCATATGTCCCAGTACCACCAGAAAAACTGCATTAACGGCCTGTGAGATCTCTGGTACCGACCCAACCGCTTCTCAGGTTTGCCTTCCTAAGCTTCATCCTTCGTGATAAAGCAACCGGCTGGCTGACGGCTGCGTATCAGAGCACAGCGACGTACAGTCTGTGGTTTTAAACTCCGTTATCCTCAGCTCTATTATGAAGAAATAGACCTCCATATAATCCCCAATACACTCCTCCGTAATTGTGAACAATCTGCTGGAGTCCCTAGGGAAGAACCCTTGAATCTTAGATGGCTCCTAACTGATATTTTAAAGCATTACATTAAAGCCCACATATGTTCCTTGCATTTTATGCAGAAATCACGCTAATATGTTTAAACAAGAAATCCCCTTATTTTCAACACAAAATGTTTGTTTCTCGATTTTTTGCTACACGTTTGTTGCTGCTACAAATTATTTCCTCCACAGGAGAAAGAGGAACAAGCGAAGGAACAAGAACACAAGCAGTCTGAGTGGAGAATTACTAATTCTGATTAGGAATGGGAGCTGAGCAAGCAGTGAACAAAACCCTATGTAGAAGTACGACCTACAGCACAGACCCATATTTTCCCAAATTGTTAATCAGCAAAACTCTGCGTGTGATTTCATAAAAAGATTTTATAAGAAATCCCATGTTGCTGGATACAAGTTTCAGAGCATTAATGAGAGCGCCTCATATATAATTCCTATTTTTGCATTAATGAATGTTGACTATGTGCTTGATAACCTGCCTCCACTGAACAATTTGCTGGTGTACCATGCGAGTACAGAATGTACAATGCTAATTAGCTGCTTTGCCCGTCTACTTAAAAATGTTTTGCACATGCCAGCAAATGTAAATGCACAATTAGGGCATATTTAGTTCAAATGCAAAGTAAGATAAAGCACAACTATTAGTAGGCAGAAGAAAAATCTCCATGATCTTCACCCATATTGAGGTCTAATTAAATTTGCAAAATGTGCAAATCAGCTCAGCTGGTTACTGAAGGTTTGGAAAACAATCCTAGGTTAGCAAGTACGACGCGAAGGATTTTGATGGCGTGGGTGGCTGTGGTTTTGTGACTATTGTTACTATTAGCTGTTTGTTGTCTACACACATACTATAAAAAACTCATAAGGCAAGTGTGAAAGTAATTAGCACTAGGAAGTTGTGTTAACAGGAATTAGAAAAGTAGTCACAGGAGATCTTCATTACAGATGAAGAGTATTAAATGTCAATTGTATCAGATGTTTTGTGTTGTTGTGTGTCTTTCCACTTAAAATGTAGGAAGTAAATAAAATTCAGCTCATTGTCAGCTCAGTTTAACGACAAAAACAAGTTTGAGGGATAAAAGTGAAAAGCGTGTTCTCTCTCTCTTTCTCGTTGAGCCTTTGCTGATTCCATATCTAGAGATATTGCACTTTTCCATGCTTGAGAGTGCCCAGAATATGCTTAAAGAGTTAGTGCCAGAGAAGATAAAAAGAAACTTTCTTCCAGGGAATTTGAAGCATCCTTCATTGCGGTAAGTTTTATTTTCAGGTTAGAGGTAATTCCCCTCAATCTGAAACACAAGATTTTTTCTAGGAGCATTGCCCCGACACGGAGCAGTGCTTTGCAGCAGCCTGACAACTTAATTTTCTTTCAAGCTTACACAGGGAACCAGTTAAAATAGAGTTGCTTAATTTCCATTGCAGAGGGTTTCAGTTTGTGTCTAAAGGCTGTCGGAAACATCATGCCATGATAATCATCGCTCCAGCTCCCAATTAGTCCAGTTCCTCCCAGGACTGGAATGTGTATCCCAAAATCTGTCCACCTGCATTCCTCACCTAAGGATGCGCCGAGCACATCTGGGAGGGTTTGCAGAGTGGAGGTGGTACCCAAGGCACCCGTGCGAGACCTTGCTGGGCTCCGTCTGATGCTCTGTGGGGCAGGTCCATGTTGCTCGATGCCCGTTTGGGGTCTGTCCCTGCCAGTGGCACCAGCGGCTGGGCTTCCTTGAGAAAGAAACAGGGATGTTGATGTGTAAAAAAATAAGTTGGACATATGGAGCTACAACAGAGAATACCTCTCACCCTCTCAGTAAGAGTATTGCTGATTACCTTTAAAAAAAATCATATTTACAATAATAGTATTATTAAAACATTATTTTTATTTAAATAAAATGTAGCTTTATTGGAATTTCATCTCTTCCCCTTCTTCACTTTTTCTCCTGAAGTTCAGTTCCTGTTTTGTACATAGCAAAGTGGTTTCTTTTCCACACCCCTGCAAATCTGAGCAGGTTTTAGCAAAGCAAGACAGAGAGAAGCAATCGAGAGCTAATGACTCGTGCTGATATCCGACCCCAGATAGGCAGGGTTTACGCTTGTTAAGTGTGGTTGCAAGTTCCAGAAAGCTGATTAAAGCTAAATATATTCTCATCTTACAGGTTCCCTGTGTCTGTGGGGTATAAGATACCAAAAAAGACTTCT
>NW_010117798.1:16354-19404 GCF_000699245.1 Pterocles gutturalis
TTCCCTGATCCTTTAACTGTGTGTCAAAGCAACGAGCCCTAAATGAAGTTTCATCTTTCTGGAGGTGTTGCTAGGTGCTAATTAGCCTGGGGGCCTTATAAAAAGGGGGGAAAGTGCAGCCGAGGATTTCTATGGAGATTGGTTTCGTGCCCGTTCTTTAGAAGCAAGCCTTACAGGAGTCTGTCGTTCGAGGTTGCTGAGACATTTATTCCTGTGTTGTGGTTGTTCCAGGGATGGATTCTGCGTTTACCAGTATATGTTGCTGCTTCAGTGGATATTTGATTTTCCTCACTCTCTAGCCAGGGATGTCTAGAATTTCTCCAAAGCAGAGGCGAAGGCAAAGCAACATTTACACTTTCCAGGTCTTTGTTAGTTCGGTTCAACTAAGGAAAACTTCCATCTTGGACTGAGGTTTTTCTGGTTCCTGGTTTATTATATCCCTTTAAAAGAACAATAAATCACAGCAAATAACCAGCCTCAGGTGAAAGTGCACAGAGCCGAATCGAGCCATGGGTCCTGGTGTCTAAATTCCCAGTTTCCTAATGGGTGGAGGAGTGGGAAGTGCCCTCAGTTCCCTGGTAGCCTCAGCTCTACGTGCTCAAACGCTCCAGCACTTTCTAATAAAGGGCTTTGGGAAACTGGATGCACATTTGGACTACTTAGATACCCACTCTTTTTTTTTTTTTTTTTTTTTACTGTTCCATTTACTGTGAAGGAAGGAAGTGGTGAGAAAGCGGAGTTACGTGCCCAGCCACAGAGCCCCAGCAGTTTACGATATTCCCATACTCCCGGCGACGGTCATATTCTTGGCAGGCTGATGTGAGCAGCAGGCTCACCTAAAAGGGCTCATGGCTGCTGTCAAACCCCTCTGAACAGGGCAGAATACGTCTTGTTTGTGGATATCTTAGCCTTTTTTAATTCAGTTTCCGACCGTTAAATTGCCCTGTGCGCTCCTGTAACGATGTAATCACCCCCAATTCCTTCCTTGTTTGGAGTGATCGAATCCAAAGCTTTTGGGCTTTTTCGGGTCATATGTGCCAGACCTCAAAGTGACCTTAAGTAACAATCCCGTGTTTCTCTTCCTCTTTCATGTACTTACTTTCCAGGATCAACCTCTTTCCAAAAATAATATTAATGTTGGCCCCGTACCCGGCTCCGTTTCACTCTGGTATATGTCTGGAGCAGTAAGGATAAGAACAAAGCTCTCTGACTTTAGAGCACTTCTCTTTCAGCCACAGTGGGGACATTTTCTTTACATCCGTCTCATTTCTAAGGGGAAGATGGAGCGTTTTGCATAAGGGAGCTCTGTGCCCAGTGCTAGCGACTCTGCAGCACCCATCAGGACTATTTACTGGACTTGTTCCCGTCCCATTTTGATATTCTCCAAACACAAAGGGGAATACATAACCTAGCGGCTTTTATGTGCAAGAACTTTGTTCCAACTTAACGTTTGTCCAATGCATTCTGCCTTGGAAAAAAAAATAAAAATCACAAGTATTGTGCAGAATAATGCACAGATATTGGAGTATACCAGGACAGGAATGTCAGGAGAGGCTGATGCTGGACTACTCTGCTCTGTTTTGAAGGCTGCAGCAAGAGGCAGTAGCTGGAAGCTACTGGTTATAAAATTATAAGGAGAAATTAATGAACATGTTTGAGAGCAGAGTGGTATAATCCTTGGAAAGACATTACTGCAGGAGTCACTGGACCTTTTTATCACTTCACAGCCAGGCAGGATGCCTTGCTCAAGATACACCAGGCTGAAAGCCGGCTGTGAACTGGGGGAAGGGGGACAGACAATGACACTTCAGCTCTTGCCTTAAACTTTCGTGAATCAGTGAAAAATAGACCTATTCCTTTCGAATGCACAAGCTTCAAGCCATGAGAGAGTTTTATAGACCTGTGAAGACTTGTGCGCTCAGGGAAACATCTCAAAATCCCAGCCAAGGAGAAGGTGCTGCTTTGTATCTCATTCAGCAGCTCTTAGAAAGTCATGCCTTCTTCCCTGTCCCTGTGCAATCAAATGCGAAAGGATGTGGGCTATAAACCCCCTGGGCAAGTGGGGGAAGCCCTGGCAGTGAACCCCTTTGCCCCATCACCATACCCTTCAAACCTTCCAGAGCTCTGGCCGTGGTCCCTGCTCCCCAGGGAGGATGGGTCACCATCACACCATCAGTTCAGGATGGAGAAAGCTGCTGTCATTTGTCAACATCACTGTTTTTGTTGATTTAAGAACAGGAACCGTAGGTGTGCTGGGCTGTGATTCCAGCAGATAATGTGGGATAGGATGGGCAGCTTAGGAAGAGCAAAGGGATGCAGAGGCGGCTGTTCCGTTGGCAAATTGCAGGGCAGGGCAGGAAGGGTGAAACGGAGAAGTGTTAATGCTCCATTAGCTTATCTGATGGGTGGAATTAGGACAGTTGGGTTTGAGAGTTGCGTTTGGTGGTTTTTTTCATGTTTCCTATTGACAAACATCACTTTTCTTGCTCTTCCTCTCATGGGGATGAGTTGATTGCCTTCCCTCCTTCCCTCCCTCTCCACCCAAGCGCTGGATGGTGCAGGTGGTCCAGCCGCTGATGCTTTGCAGGAGCCAGTCACTGCCCCAGAGTTTCCCAGGCTTCTCTAGCACATAGCATCTCAGCTTCGCATCCTGAGTTTTGGGGCGAAATCTCCCTGTTTTCCCATTTGCAGGCTCGGAGTGAGGGAGTCAGCAGGCCTGACCTATTTTCACTGCCTGTGGTTCTCTGCTTTCTGGGAGCGATGACACTGGGATGCAGCAAAGAAAGGGCCCCATCCGAGCCAAGTGCTATTTATTTAGAAGAAAGACTTTTAAGAGAAAACAGATTTTAAGGGCAGTAAATCACTCCATACCTCTCTACCTAGAGCTCATTTGTCCCCTGATGTTCAATAGACGCATTTGAGGTTTTTCAGACTTTTCTAGAGACTGTCTTTTTGTGGACAGCCCTGGACTGCTGACTGTCCCTCTTATCCAAGGGGGACTGGTCCTGTGATGCCTTAGACCCAACTGTGGTTACGCAGCTGTTTTCGGT
>NW_010117798.1:19435-20435 GCF_000699245.1 Pterocles gutturalis
GCTGGGACCTTGAAATTAGGCCATAGCCTTGTAATTGAGTCCTCAGCATTTGCTGAGAGATCGTTTATTTTGTTGTCCTGCTCATTCCCTTCCCATTCAGACAGGAAAGTCTTATACAATAACTTCACCTCGTGGAAAAGGTCATGTACAGAGTTCACAAAACACTGTCTCTCCATTCCTTTGTTTATTGCTCAGTATCCCTATTGCCCACCCCATAAGCCACAAAACAGGGGGAAGATATTTAAAAATACTCTCTGTTTTGGCGCATTCCCCATAATTTGGCAGTATTTGGGTTGAGGCTTTTGGTTTACATTTATCCGAGTTTCAGAAAAATCAGGACAAAGCTCAGCTGGAGTTTCGCAGTTTCGCTGAGTTTCACAGAGAACCCCCATGCAGAATTGCCGCAGGTTTTATAGGTCTCCATCCAGCTCATAAATCAGTTGAGGTCGACTTGAAACTCAGCCCAGGTATGCCATGCCACCCCAGCAGCCCCGGGATGGATCCAGACAGCTGCACGGAGCCTTGCACAGACTTTGCTTGTGCTCGGTTCTTGCTCTGCCACTGCCTTTCTGCATGTCCCATCCCTTTCGCCTTCAATGGTCCATGGCCACCAAACTTGCCTACTTGCCCAGCATGGCATCACACAGCCCACGGGCGTTACCACCAGCATCCTCACGTCAGTGATATCACAGGGTAGCAACAGGCAGAACTGTTATCACTCGCTGCAAACCGTTCTTTCCTCTCCACATATTTTTATTTTTGAGTGTCAGATGTGGAAAACCGAACAGGATGATCACTCAGCATGTACCTTGTCTCTGCAGCCTGCTGGAAAGTCACAGCAAAAAAAAAAAAAAAAAAGAAAAATGAGAAAGGGATGAATTTAGAAAACACTGAATTGCTCAAAAGGCAATGGGGCAAATTAAGTCCAACTCCGCTGTGGTTTTGCTGCTCTTGATAGAGTTGCACCAAGAGACAAATACTCAGATGTTCCACTGGTTTG
>NW_010117798.1:20460-50031 GCF_000699245.1 Pterocles gutturalis
TTTTACTTAAGGAGTAATCATTTTTCTTCCCACAGAACTCCTGTGGGTATGACGAGGCGTTTCCCAAAGAGCATTAATGATCTCATCCGTGCTGACCCTACAAAGAAACCTCCAGCCCAAGCCTGAACGCTGATCAGCAAGTGCTCACTTATCGCAGCACAATTGCTCGCTGATGCTCCGTTCAGTCTTGCAGCAGTTTACCCACAAGGGTTTCCATGGAAATTCACATACAGTGTCATACCTGTTCTATCATGCCCAATCTGCTGTTTTTCCATGGAGCGTACCACGTGCCAGCCCTATAAATCCTTGAAAAGCCTTGGATCTATAGGGTAGTAATTACCCAGTGTCCATGGAGCAAATCCAAAACATACCCAGGATCTGGGAGCTGTAATTACGCTCTAGCCCGTGTGACTAATGCCTGCTGCCGGACGTGTTCCCAGTCCCAAGGTGTAACGTAACCCTTGCAGCCGCGGGATGTTTTCCGACATCTCAAAGCTTTTGCAAGGATTTTAGGGGTTGAATGTAATTCAGCTGCTGTAAACCTAGGTGCAGATTTTAAACCAGGTCTATCGGTAGCAGACCTCTCAAGATGCAACTTTGCCACCCCGTATCTGTGTTGGCAGGATAAGGATGGTCCCTGGAATACGCCTGCACATGGGGTCAGTCTGTGTCTGTGTCTGGGACAGGAGATGCCGTGCTCCATCACCTGAGCCTCTTCCTCCTGCTATGGGTGACCCCATCCCTGAGACACGGACACATCCTGTGTGAGCACATGGCCACAGTGTCCTTGGCAAAGCCATGAGAGCTCCATGATAATTTTCTTTGTTGTAAATTCAGCCACGACCACAATTTTCAAAATTTGGGGAAGAATTTTCAAAATAAAGGGGAAGACCTAGGGTTTTACATGACCAGGAGAAAATAGATCAATAGGGTGGACAGGTGTGAGAGAAGAAGAGTAACATTAAAGGGAAAATCCAGGATTCAAGGGTGGGATGCCGATGAGCCATCAGCAGGATAAAAGGATGTAACCACACGGTCACCCAATGCATTACACTGCCTCTGGTTTCAGCCACCACTGATCAGAAATACTATTGAATTAGGTACATTGCGTTGAGGGCAGGATATTATTTGCAGTAGTAGAAACACTTTGCTCTGACATTAAGTCCTCCAAGAAGTGTTTCGGAGAGCAGGTCTGATCAGAGGAAGACACACGATGTTTTCATTGTCCACTCCCGTCAGGTCCTGCCGTTATGCCAATTAACTATATCTTCCAGTGTTTACCCACGTTTATGCTGCAGGGACTTGCATGCTTGGGGCAATATGATTTCATATTGTTCTGAAACTTCAGAAGGTACAGCAAGATCCCCGGAGCACAGAGAGCTCCGTGAAGTACTTGTGAGAATAATGATAATTCATTTGCCTTGCCCAGTAGCTTTAGTTTGCATTCCAAGCATGATTTTATTTGGGACTCTGGAATCTCTCCTAACTGTGGTACAATCCTTTCTAAGAGTTACTGAGGCATTTTACAAATGTTTACAGCTGGGGCATGTGGCAAAAAGGGGTGGAAGGTAGATGTAATTGAAATGAAGTTTGCTGAACACCACTAATTCATCAAAGGGTAACTGTGCTGGTTAAAACGTTACCCATCCCATGTGCCCATACCGCAAATGGAGGCAGTGAGTAGTGACTGGTTAAAAAAACCTGCATTTACAGTCCAGATCTTTTGAAGAAACATCAAGAAAACAGCTGGAGTCACGTCCATCTGGACATGGCCATACAGCAACCGCCCTACACATCCGTTTACAGGGGATGGGAGCTTTGCAGGGCGTATCACCAAGGCAAGGTGAGGAGATGGGAAGTAACACCATCAGGATGACTAAATTGCATAATAGACCTCTTTTTCCCTACGATCCCCTCCTGCAAACGGCTCATGTTCTCACTCTTCATGTGGTGAACTGAGAGACAACCCAAATCTGCAAGTGGTCCACATGGTTTTTACATGTCACTTCATGGAAAGTTGTGTCCAGATTATGACTATGTGTGCGTATATTTAGATATATATATATATATGTATACACATGCAATTATATTTCAAACAGCTGTTTTTCACCTCCTGATCTTCAGCTTCTGAGTGGTGAACTGGAACAAACTTTACAGAAAATCTTTCCATCCTTTAATTTCCACCCTTTAACTTTTAAAGACAAATATTGTAGCTTCCAGAAGGACTTTAATGGCAAGCAAAGTTGTTTTCTCCTTGAGAGACTGATAAAGTGAAACTTATATCTTGCAGCTGCCTTAGTCATTCTCTTGAAAGCACGCTCACCTCGCTCCCCCAGCAGCAGAAGAGACCTGGTGCTCCCCTTGGGGCACTGCCCGTGCCTGCACTTGGACTGAGCCCAGCGGGTACGAGACCATCCCGGGCTTCTGTTACAGAGGGGCTCAACGTCTGAGCTGCAAAGAAAAGAAACTGAATCACAATAGAGGTTGCTGGAGAGAGGACTTTTTGAAAACATTTTCTGTTTCTAATTTTGGTAAGGAAATAGGCAATTACTATCTTAAAAAATTAAATGTCATGAAATTTCAAACTCCATTTGTTTCTGATAAATATCTTGCAACTTGTGACAGAGGTTGCTGGAAATCTCCCCTAATAGCAGTGCCATGTTGGCCAAGAAACGTTTGATCTGTGCTCTAGCCTTTTCTTCATGTGGGTTGGACTGGCCTATGGTCAGATAAAAAAATCATCTGCTTAGTTTAGTTTTTAAAAATACATTTGAGCCAGTCAGTCTTCACTTTATAGCAGCTATACCGAATCTATCCAGAGAAATCGCTAAAACTAGGAATCGGCCAGCACTAAAATACCATTTGCCAACTTACTTGAACTTTATAGGGGGAGTCTGAAATCTTGATCTGTCTTCAGGCTGTGGCTGAGGTCCAGCTCTGCCTACCGCCCAAGCAGGCTGGGTCAGACGGTGTGTGCTCTGTTGGATGTGTGTCCATGAGGCAGACCAGCAGTGTTTACACACGTTGGCATCCGAGTCACCTCCACACTTCACCAGCTCGTAATTTCTGATGTAAACCACGTTCAGTAGGTTGGGTTTAAATGGCCATGCAGATATTTGGGCAGCAGGTTTGGTCTTGGGTTTATTTGGCTCCAATCCAGTCTTATATGAGCTGCCATATAATGTGATCTGCACTTACGGTACTCGGTGGAGTTGGGGGAATACCCTGACACACAGCGAACAGACCAGCATCAAACCCCGCAGCCCAGATTTTAGTTAGAGCCTTACCATGCAGCCAGTCTTTTCCAGAAGGACTTTCAGGTCTAAACCCCATCCGTTTGAATGAACTCACTGGCTTCAAAGCCAAGCAGAATTTTCTCCAGTTTTACCTGGGCTGTTGCCCGAAAGAAGTTGAAGTCTCATTAAATGAACTCTTCAGTGATTGCCCTGAAAGCCTAGAAAGGGTCTTTCACCCTGTAGTGTTCAACTTTGGAGAAGGACACAAGATGCTTTACTCCTAGAAATCTGCGAGGCTTGAAGACAGGGTAAGAAAAGGCGAATGGGTCTCTCCTGATGTGCCACGCTACTATGGGCTGGAATTTAATTTAATCCTCGCTGGGGAACGTATCACTGTGGGTTGCCTTCACTTTGCTGCAGTGGTACCAGAAACTGCAGAAGCAGAGGAAGAGTCACCAGCGATGGTGGGAGAGGACACCCAGCCAAACACGGCGGCGGGGGCTTTAGCTCGCCTTTGCGATGGAGCACGGCTCATCTGTCACCGCTACTACAGCCTGCCCGAGGCAGCAGGACTTGAGAAGAAAAGTCAATAACAGGATTGAAATATTCGCATCGGTTTCTCCTGAATTAGATCTCCCAGATAATGTCTGCTGATCATAAAATACGATGCCAGGTGAGATAATATTGCTAATTAGAGGGACACACCGTCTTCAACCAACCCTTGCTGAAGCTCCATGAGGTCATGGATGAATAGGCTCCAAGGAGAAAGGCAAAGTGTTAATGAGGATAGCTTTCCTCAGCAGATTCACCTGTGATAAGCACATTCCAGTGAGTCAGTGCAGAATGAGTAGTAGGTGCTGGAATTTTCACATCCATGTAAATATAACGTAGTATAGAAAAATCCAGTAAATGCCTGTGTTTTTCCACAGATTCTATTTAAAAGTCGAGATAAGTGATAGGAAATCTGAGGCAGACAACAAATACCTGCTATCTGTGGATATTTACTCTCATGCTGTGCTCGTAGTACAGTGGGGAAAAAAAAACATGCACAAAATTACTTCCAGTTGGTTCTGAGGTAGGTCCTGAGCGACCAAAATCCCTGTCCTTTGATACAAATCCAGATCATATTAGTTGGGTAGGCTGTGTTCTGATTCAGCGTGGAATTTGTTTTTCCCATCATGTGAGAGAGAAAACGTCCGGTCCAAAAAGGGAGATGTCAGCTTGTGCGCAAAATTTGCTCATCAGAGAGAAATGATGCCGCAAACACGCCAAGCGGAGAAGTGGGCTTAGCAACATGATAGCTTTCCCTATTGCCTTGTGGACAAAACTGTCTTTGAAGGATTAATAACAAACTGAAAGCTCACTGGAAATATCTTGCGTGTTTGTTTTGGCTTCCAGAGCATTTCTAAGTGTAATTACTAGCAGTTGAGAGGATGAAAAAAAACCTCGTGGTTAGTGCACAGGGCGGTGGCTCAGGAGACCCAGGTTGATTTCTAACCTCTGCCGTGCTCCGGTGTCTTTAAGGTCCAGAGCCTTTAATTCATCTGCAGCTCGGATCCTTTCCTACCTATGGTTCCCAGGCTGCCAGCCTTCATGGCCTGCTGATGCCAATGTCATTCAGTGATGATGATGAATCCTCTAAGGGTCTCCAGTGCTTATACATCAGCCTTTCTCAACAGCAGCACACTGCTTCCGATGGGGAAAATCCCGAGTTCCCGTGCGCAGATGCACATCCTTTTAAGCCAGTGGATCCGAATGGATTTGTGCTCCGCAAGACTGAATGTCTTTATTAAGATACACGTTTGCTGGGCAGTGACAAATCTTTCCTTCGGAACATAGTGATTAAGGTTTAATTTTATTCCGGATTATAGGCAGCTCCGTTTGCAAACCAGCCCTCATCCAAGTTTGCGCACATATTGCCTGGAAATGAACGTTACTCTCCAACTGCTTAAGCAGCTTTGGATAAGAAATGATGGTTTGGGGAAGATTAGGAGCATAAGGAAGATCTCCAGGCTAAGAGGGAGAGAAAGTGCCATCACGAGTTCAGGAGGAAATGCTGCCACCTGTGAGGGTTAGAGTCTTCCAGATCTCTTGGGAGACTTGGAGAAAGTGGATGGGAAAAAGATGGATTAGTGAAGGTGCTGAATTTACAGACGGTGAGCACGAAGATAGCCTGTCTATATGTGTGCATATATATAAATTGGCAGCAGGAAAATTTACAGCAGAGCTGGGATGCAAATGTTTGTCTCATTATCTAGTACCCTGTTCACGCAGATCGTATCTCCTCTGGGGTTTTCTTCCTAGGTACGTGCCTGTTCTGCCAGATAAAGGTAGTTAAATACAACATATTATTGTTTGTTCTTAAACACACCCTCTCTGAGAGCAGTAGGAGGAGGACAGTGTGGATATCCGACGAATATTTCACCCTCGCTGTAGTGACAGGTTTGATTTGTGAAATCACGTGGAATAGAAAGCTGGAAATTTTTCATGGAAAAAATAGTGGACATAATTTCTGTGTGTTGCAAAGAGAAGAGCAGAGTACTGAAATGCCTGGACATGCTGTTATCTGAGTGCCAAACTCCCGGATGGATATAAAAGTTAGCATTTGTAACCCCGAGAAGTAATGTTACAATCATCCCTAATTAAGGTGATTCTGCTTGTTTATTGTTTTCAAGTATCTGCAGCTCTGCCCATCAATTTTTCACATTATTCCTTGGCTGTTTTCTCACATTCAGTCTGTTTGCTGGTTTAATGTTTTGTTCTCTGGAGATTTCTTTCATAAATTTTTACTATTTCCTGATAGAGATTTTTTTTTTTTTTTTCCCCCCCAGCTGAACGTTGTCCCTGCAGTACGGCGTAGCGAGAGGAGAAAGCCAGGCAGTGGAAACTCCTGTAACCGAATGACATGGAAAAATGCCCCTGGCTCCCTGTCAGCCAAAGAAGGTCGAATGCAGTCAGAGCTACAACTCTGTCAATGGATCCTAAATCCGGTATTTAATATTGATCTCCAGCTTCACAAACGCTGTTATTGACACTGGTGACATCAGTCCTGACATCAGCGTGATGAAATACAACCAGGACATATAAAAATGACTTCATCCTGCCAGGTTCGCTCACAGCAACCGCTGGGACAAAAACGGAAAGGATCTTTTGTAAGATTAATTAATTATTAGTAATTATAAGTGGTGTTAGAGGAGCTGTAGGCTGGAGGAGCGTTGCTTGCCTGCTCCCCAGCTGCCTGTGCCAGGGTGCTCAGGCGTGATGCTGAGACTGAGAGGATGCTGAGATTGAGAGGAGCAACGCTGGATGCCTCAGCAGTTGGGGCAGGGGGATATTTGAAATTGCTGTGCGGGTGTTTAAAGCCAATATTGTGCTCACCTGGGTTCCCTGGCTATGGGAAGAAGAGGTTTGCTGGGCATGCCCTACACCACCCCATGGCTCAGCCAATGGACCAAAGCCGGTCTGCAGCTTTGGAGGAGATTTTTGGAGCTTCAACTTCAGCTTTGCAGGAGATCTTTGGAGTCATTTTTCTGTGAGCTGTTAAAGCCCGACACTAAGCATGGGGTAATAAAAAAGTTCCCAACCAGCCGTGTTGGTACCCTGGGGCGGCACACACGTGGAAAGTCAGACCTGGCCATGCCCAAGGTGCTGGGCACAGCCCCCTGCAGAGTGACGGACCTGGGGACTGCTGCCACCGCTGCTTCTGCCCGTGCTGAGCCTGGGGACGTCCTTTCTGAATTTAATTAAAATCTAGAAGCAGCGCCACTAAATCATACAAAGACCTCTGGAATATTTTGTGAGAGTGTTCTAAGTGGCCATGGTGGTATTTAGGGAAATGGTTACGAGCTGACAAAAATTCACATGGTAACTATTTTTTAATAAAATGAAGGGGGAAGGAAGAGAACGATTCAGATTTTCCCTTGAAAATTTTGCAAAATTACTTTCCACATACCTCAATTATCTCCACCTTCGTTTTATATATGAAAATCTGTGCCTACAGAATGAGTCAATAAAAGCCAATGAAATGAGAACAGTATGAGACAGATCTCTGGACTGTATAAATAAAGCATGGCTGAGGTGACATCACTGGGGCAACAGTGATTTATACCAGCTGAGGATCTGGCCCATAAACCGGGAATAACTCTTTCTGTGCTGTGATTTATGTTCTCCAGTTATTGACTGCTTAGGAATAAGCCCTCTGTTATAAACAATCTGGGAAGCGAAGAAGGCAATTGTGTCTTAATGAGACCATGGTTCAAAGCACTGCCCTGTTACATTGACCCCTCCATAGATCAGAAAGTCTCCTTGATTTAATTACCTTACAGAACCCCAGACTAGACAGCTCCAAAACTCATTTATGCCCTGTTTTTCTTTTTTTTTTTTTTTTTTGGTGCACTTTCTAGTGATTTACAATTCAGCCAAGGGACTCTTCAGGTAACCGATGAGAATTGTTCAGAGGGGTTTGCAGCTTGTATGCAATTACATTTTTCCTTAAGAAAAAAAAAAAAAAAATTGACACTCTGAAGGTCTTGTCTCCTTTCCCAAGCACAAAGAATAAGCAGTTCTGCCTTTTAAGCCTAAAGGACCAAAAACTTCAAGGGCAGAATTAGAAGAATTTAAATTAGAGGCAACACACTGCACACGTCTGAAACGTTCCTATTAGAAAGTTCACAGTTTAGTCTTGTGTGCAGTTTTCAGCAGATATCACAGGATTGTTCCACCAGGATTAGCTCATCTTCAAGGAGATTTTTTTTTTCCCCCTTCAAATCTGTAGTAAAAAGCAGTGGAAATAATAGGATGTTCCCTTCCATCCACAAATGACTAGTCTCTTCTGTTGCAGGATGTCTCACAGACTCTAATTAGATAAGGCTCAAAAAACTCCAAAAAAATAATGAAATGCCCAACTATTACATCTTCATTTCCTCTGGAGCCATACCACACTGCAGCCGAATGGGCAGCGAACAGACCTGGCTCCCCTCGGACCCTTCCTCAGTGCCGCAGCCCGCGGGATGTCGTCTCGCCGCTGGCAGGGAGGGATGCTCAGAGTCCCCACAGCCCCAACCAAGGGGACCTGGGGACCATGGCCATTGACCCTGGCATCACACAGCCCCCCCGTGCCCAGAGGTGGCTGATGGCCACTGAACCAGCATGGAAGTTGTCTTTGTACTATCAAAAGTCTTGGTAAATATTCAATAAAGACCAGGCTCTGTGTTGAGTCTTTGTAAAAAAATCTCCTCCTTAAGCTTTTCCCTCATCTCTGGATCCAAAGACTTTTGTGTTACTGTTGCCAGAAGTCCCTGGATGATTTAAAAGCTGAAATCCCATTGCATTTCCGTAATTTACAGCTGGTTTCCAGAGGCTTTGACTGAAAGACACAATTGCCACCCACCTTCCTTCACAGCTCCCTCCTGCCCATCACCTCCCCTGGTTTCGGATCTGCTTTTTCCCCTTTCACTCCGTCCTTCTCTCCCGGTACCTACCTCTTGCCATTTCCCATCACTTTCCTTTCTCTGACCACAGACAGTTCCAGTCCTTAATGTCTCGGTCTGACCTTGGCACGGCTGCAGGTATCTGTCTCGGTCCCAGGGGGCTGAGAAGTAAGAATCTGAAAGAGAAATGAGTCCGGTCCTTTTGCCCTGGCCATGAGCACACTACCTGTGCTCAGCAAAGCACTGCACCAGGTGTCATATTTATATACCGTCATTAATTAGCTCATGCCATTAATTATCCCTCATGTTCAAAATGCAGAAGAATTTTGACCAGAAAGCTTCCCTTATATTTATACTTCTTGAATATATTTTTTTCTTTATTTTCGAGTCCCTTAAGCAGGAACTTACACGCTGGAATGAAGTCTCCTGGGCAAAGTTAT
Source organism: Pterocles gutturalis (assembly GCF_000699245.1). Taxonomy (NCBI): domain Eukaryota; kingdom Metazoa; phylum Chordata; class Aves; order Pterocliformes; family Pteroclidae; genus Pterocles; species Pterocles gutturalis. Next base: position 29,566 of record NW_010117798.1, read on the forward strand.
AGTCTGTGTTAAAAGAGGAACTTTAACCCATGCTGGAAACCGCATATTAATATTTAATAAGCCCCTGCCTTCTTTCAACAGAAATAAAATATTATTGCTCTCTGAGCTGAAATATGTTTAAATGGAACAATGATTTATATTTTTCCAAAACAAACAGTCTTCAAGTGAAGTTCTTTTGAAATTATTTTAGAGATATCTTTGTGAATTGGACGAGTGCCTAAAAATAATGCTGTAGATTGTAAGATCTGACATTACCAATAATTACACTGCTATAACTCAGCTTAAGCATCCTACCTTCCTCTGGGTATCAGGACTCCCCTTTTTCTCCTTGACATCTAGGGCATTTTAATGTATTCTAGTTGAACATTTAAATTTACAGTCATAAGCTCCTCTGGAAAAAAATAGTCTTGTATTTTTAGGACTGGAAAAGGACACAGGGAACTTTCTCCCTACTAAAAAGATAAGAAGTGCCTCTACGAACAGGAGATGGGGAAAAAGAAAGATAATAATGTGACATTTGTAATGATCCAACTCTGTTGTAAAACAAAGATGTTAATAGTGAAATACCACCATCAAACTGCAGAGCTGCTCTGACATCTGGACGGAATTACAGGCGCCCGAGGACGAGCCCGTGCGGCGCTGCGCCGATGCTGCCCTGCCCCACAGCCCCGGCGGGTGGATCCGCGGCCCCGCGTGGAGCAGGATCACGGTGCTTTAACACTCTTCCAACTTGGCAGAGCCCATCCTGGTCCCCTCTTAAACCGGGGATGCCTCTGAACCACCCCTCGCGAGATCCACAGCCACCATCGACGCCCTCTGCAGCAGAACCGTTTCCCCCGGGAGGTTTTGTTTTCTGGGTGCCCCCGTGCGTGCACAGCCCCGCTGGATCCAATCGCTGCTGCGATAAAACATTTCCTGCCCTCTTGATGATTTTTCTTTGCTTCATTCAGCACAAGAAAAGGGGGGAAGGGAAATCAAGTGTGGTTTAAGCCTGGTGGCCAGCGGCCGGCTGCTCAGCCCTGGCAGGAGCAAGCCAGCCCTTAGGCTGCCAAGGCTCTCCCAGCTGCCGGGGTTTCCGAAGAGCTGTGTCAACAGTCATGAGCCAGATTTTAGGAACACTCTCTGACCCCGTGTGCTGCACAGACTGGCCAGGTCCCCCTCCAGACCCCAAGGCTGGGACGGTGCCGCACAGCGTGGGACCTCCAGCTCTGCTGGAGTCACCAGGGCTCTGGGAACCAAACACCTGCAGCTTGCTTAGCTCAGGCTGGGAAAGACCCTCCAGAACCAGCGCGGTGCTGGGGATCGTGTTAGGAAAAGGACCTGGAGCCTTGGGAGGTGTGAGGGTGACATTCCCCCCGAAGCGGTGCAGCCACGCTGCCTCATGCCGCTGAGCACCTGGTGCACCATTAGCAACCCGGCTCCCAGGGGATGAGATGCAAAAGGGAAATAGCTCCGTGCGAAAAGAAAAATGATACCAACAGCGACACAACAAAGCCCTCCCGCGTAGCAAATGGCTGAAACGGCTGCAAGCAAATCCTGTGCATTATTTGGCAAAATACGATTAAAATTATGCCTGTGAGCTCCTTAAGGGGACAGTTATGATACGTAGGAAACTTATAAATACTTCAGGGTTTCCCTGTCTCTCTGCAGTCAGATTTGCAGCTTGCTTTCGGAGGTTATTGGAAGGGGATGTCCTGGGCTTGCTCCTCCCCAGACTGGGTGCTGCAGACCCGGGCAGGCAGGGTAGGTGGTCCCACCCGGTGCTACAGTTGGGTACCAGCCTGGCATGGATGCAAAAGCCAATCCAGCCCGCTCTTCTGCTCTACAAATGGGATGAGAGGAACAAAAATCGTAGTGATGTACACTATTGACAGGGCGTCCGGGCTTTTGACTAATTGTAAATCAACATAACACAGCGGAGTTTCGTAAAGTGAGATGGGTTTTGGTGTAATTTCGGTGATGCAGCACTTCTTTAAACATTAACCAAGTCCTGCTCCATAAAACCAGAGACACCCAGGGGAGAAAGCACTTCTTGCAGGACATCCCTTCCCCTCAATTTTTCCCTCGGTATTTTTGAGTGTGTTCCTTAGCCCAGTTTTTGGCGCTCCCAGGCGATGGGGACTCCTACCCAGGCAGCAGCTGAGCAGTCCTGTTTGTTTATAAGAATCAACCAGAGCCACACAAAAGGTTATGGCTCCAGGCCAAATGTCTTTGACATCACAGCCTGTCATTAACGGCATAAATCCTCCGTGATTTCATTTCCCAGTCAGCTAACCAGCATCTATCACAGATTATTTTAAAGGAAAAAATGTCTAAACATTTACCTTCAAATCCCAAACAGATCATATCGTTCCATTCTGCCTTTCCCATATTAAATATATTCTCTTGCATACGGCATTTTTATTACAGGTTGCGACCAGGCATGGAGCTTGTTTCAGAAAGAGCTATGTACAAAGAAATGTTTTCTCATTGTTTCTGAAGGGGAAAAACAAAAACGGCATTTCACGTAACAAAAACCTGTACTAACCACAACACTTTGCTCTTTTCGTGTATTTTTGTTCCTCTGCTTGTGCACCAGATCTCTATCTGGGCATTCATTTTGAGGGAGAGAAAAATTTAAAAAGGTTTCTCTGGGTGCTACAGCTTCCTAAACCTGAGAACATCTAACGTGGACAGGGCAGAAGAGTTTTACTTCAGAGCATGCCTGTCCTTTCTTTTGCAGAAAATGATCGTGGTGATGTGCAAAACATCAGCAAATGACTCAGAGCACGAAAGGACCGAATAGACAGGTAATGCCCAAGTATTTTAATTTCAAACACCTTGGGATTTTAAAGTCTGACTGACCTTGGTATATTTGCTGATGGAGATTACACTGCTTGATGATAAGCCTTGAGATTTGACCAGTCGTTGCTGGTTACGTTAAATTAGGCCTAAAAAGCACAAGATTTTCCCCAAACTAGGGCTGGTACTAAACCTGCAGAGTTAAACTGGGAATTCTTCCACGCTTCTATGCAAGGAAGATGGGTAGAGAGTCAGTTTTGGTCTCAGCTTTGCATATAAACCTGAAATCACTCAAATCAGCCCAGAACGCACTGTTTGAGAGCAAAAAGAACCCGATGGAGCTGCCTCCAGAAGAAAATGTCCATAATTCAGTGTACAGCATGCAGTTCTCAGCTCGCATCTCGAGAGCGCCCTGGAAGGAGAAGTTAAATACACACAATTGCAGATGAGTTCGGAGACCCGATTGAATTCAAAGGAAGAAAACTCAGGCTCAGACCAAGTCCATTTCACATCTGCTGCACAAGGGGCAGGAGTCACACAGGCGATGGGGTACGTGGTGATAGCGGCTGGGCTGCGGCAGCCAGCGTGAGTCCTCCTGATGCTGGTGCCAGCTCCTGGAGGCTGGATTCTTCCAGGTCGCAGGGGATGGAGCATCCCAGGGCACGTTCCTAGGGGCCAGGGCAATGCAGCCAGGAGGCTGCCCCAGCCCGCAAAGGTCCACCGGAATTTTCCCATTGCAGAAAATAACACACAGGGGCACAGGAGCAAGGCTGGCTGAGCAAACACCGTCTCCCCACTCTCTGTGGGCATCCTGCAGCATTCAGAAGAGAAAGGTCAGAGCTGGAGCTGGACATGACAGCACGAACCCAAAGTTCCCATTTGAGCCATTACTTTTGCCTTCATCCCACGTTCACCCTGTGCCCAAAAGCCCTCACCACCACCAAAGACTCACGACAGGACCTCCCGCATACCTTAGCAAATATAAATTAGACGTTTCCTTTTTTTTTTGAGCTGTCTGGAATCTCAGGAGGCACCCGCAAGCAACCGCTTACCCAGACGTGCAGACAGCACGGATGTGTCAGAGCACTCATGTGAGAGCCAAAGTTAAAATACGCCTGCAAAGCACCAGTAGCTCCATTCTTATGAGTAACGCATCCCCAAGGTGCCATAACATGCACGGATGCAATGAATTCTGGGGCGCTGGAAGGAGTACAGCGAGAGGAGGAGCTGGAGAGGAGAGGTTCTTAAGAAAGCCAGCAAGTTATTTTTCCACAATTTATCATCCTACTTTTACGCTGCAAGTTAGCCTTTTCCTCTGACGGCAGAGATGAAAAGTCACACAACCCCAGCATGAATTGAGCCAGCCAAGAAAAAGAAAAGCAGCTTTCTCTGCTCCCCGGGGCATATATTACGCCTATTTGTTAACATTTTTTGATATGTGGAGGAGATGAACTTCAAGGAAGGAATGTGGACATCGCCTATCTGAAACAAAATCTGCCATGTTGGAACGGGCTGGACGTGTTTTGTTGGGAAGATGTGTTAGGGGCAGTGATATATTTGAGCGGTAACACATTTTTCAGCGCGGTGCTGCCCTTGTGAGTAACAGTCGCATGATGGACTCTTACAGGACTGGTGGAAATTATAAATAAAGCATCTGCAGCCTGGCAGAAGAACAAGATATGTGCCCGAGCAGGGCAGGAGGGAGGTCAGCAGCAAAGCAAACCCCAACCGCTGTGGCTGCAGGAGCTCCCAGGGTTTGCGTGCTCCCGTGGATGATGAAGCAAGTGTCCAAAAAACTTGAGAGTAGATAAAGTTACCTGTAAATGCATTGGGAATTCTCCTGAGCAGCCATCAGCAACAACCATCATCTGAAGCAATCTTTCCGGGGACGTGGAAATATCCATGGAAGGAAACGTGCAAGATTTGACATGTGTGGCGTGAGGCTTTCAAGCAATACGTAATTAATTCTATCTCAAATGCATACAAATAATCTACACGTGTAACAAAATCTCCGAGTCTGAAAATTTTCAGAATATGAGAGACCACGGCTGTTGAATCGTTTGCTGTAATAGCAGCATTGTCATTAAAAAGGCGCCACGATGCGATTCTCTGAGCAGATGAAAAGGAGGGACAATACATGCAAATGCTGCTCACATTTTCTTTCCCCGCTCTCCCAGTGGTTTAATTTATATCTGATGAGACTACAGTTTGAAGCAGGAGAATGGCACATTAGTCTCACTGGTAATATCGCTCAGGATGAAAGCACTCTCATTATTCGCACTGAAGGATCCAGATTTGCTTAAACAAGAACTGTCACAACATGCTGAGGTCCAGGGATTCCTAGGGGAGCTAGGCTGACATATTTGAAGCTGATCTACATTAATTTATGAATATTGCATAGTCTGTTTGTCCAATGGTTCCAAAGATGTTTAGTCAATGCATACCTTGAGTTAATTCAATAGAAAAAACTGTCAGATAACACGCCAAGGGACAGGCAGAGCAATTCTGGCAACCCCTCCTCATTAAACACCGAGCAGAAAGAACCGCAGAAGGATTTCATCGCAGGAGTTAATGAGTTATAAATATTGAAAATACCAAGACGCTCCAACTATATTAAAATGTTCCAACTATAATGGTAAATACCAAACCCGCACGGGTCCTAGAGATCAAAGCCTGGTGAGGAGTGTCACTGGGAGGAGAGAGAAAAGGAGGGGGAAAGAATAAGGGCAGAAGTGAATTCCTGAACCCGCTAGGAGATAGCTTTGGAAAACTTGAGATAACAACTCGAATGCAGCTCCAGTACTGGCTCTAATTAGGATAAGTCATGGTTTCCCTAATTGCTTTTAATCCCCTTGGTTTCTTTGCAAGCAGGAGTGACCATGCTCCAGGCGTGCTGGTGGGTGTGGCACGGGGAGGAGACCCGCAGCCTCCGCCCCCCGCGGGTGCTCTCAGAGGCAATTTTCCATCCGGGATCAGATTTGCAGGCTGGCCAGATACGGAGGGACGGAGGGAGGCCAAGGACATGGCGATCTGCGAGAGTACCCGTCTCCATCAGCACAGCAAGATGCAGCAGACGCCATGCCCTCCTCCGCTGAATTCATCGCTTCCCTTTTGCTGCCGCAATCACCCCAAAACCCCGCAGACGGGCATCCTTCACGTGGAGCTCCTGACTGTGCTATGAGAGCGGACGGAGCATTTCTGCACCCACGCTTTGAATGGCAGTGTGTGCACTTGAGCTGCTCCACACTTTTATTTTCCTCTAAAGCCTTTCTTGTTTCTTCAATTAGCTGCTGGGCTTCTTATTAGAGGGCAGACACCTCTCGCCAAACTCTCTTGCAGAAGGCAGAATGGAATTCCCTTTGTTTCCATCTGTAGATCACAGAAGTATCCTGAGTCAACTGCAGACAGCCAAAGCTCTCTAGCCTAAGGTGTAAACAGAGAAAAATACCAACTTTTGGTCTGCTTCTACCTTTCCAGCAACAGTGATGTCAGTGCAAGTATCAACCTGGGAAAAAGGGGAAAAAAAAAAAAAAAAAAAAAGATTCCCTGCTCTGTCTTGAATTCTGTGTGTGCTTGCAAAGAGCTCACACATAAATACTGGGTAAAGATGGAGATGTTTTGGTTAAAGGTAGACATTCATCCTTACCGGGAGCTAACAGCCACCGCACCATTTAAGAATATCAAAAGACTTCAAAAATAGAGCTAAAGCGGTATTATTTCCCTGGGTAATCTCGCTGCCCCAGGGTGAGATTCATTCCTGTTCGTAAAGATCCTGTGCTATTAAACTACAGAAATCCATCCTTTCCCGTTAACAGCCTATTATGTGTCAATTAAATGGAGCTCTGATAATGATTTCGGTGGAAGCAGTATCTTGGAGTTTATTAGTCTCGGGCAACACTAGCAGCCAGATTTTTCTCAAAGCATAATAACCGAGAAATTTCTTAGGTAGTGACCTCAAAATGCTCCGGTTTGGTTTGTTCTTTATTCACAGCTGAGCGTCGGTATTTGCAGGCTGGAGCAGCCTTTGCATGCCATGTAATGCAAAATAATTAATGAGTTCATTTACATATCAACTACAGTTTATGCACAGCAAGATATTTTGCCTTAAAAAAAAAAAAAAAGAAGGATGAGTTAAATATCAATCCTGGAAAGCAGGAGCCGGTGGTTTGGTACCTGCTGCAGCGGGGAAGGGCTGTCCCTGGGGTGTCCCTGGGGAATCCTCCCCCTGGCTGCCTGGTTACGAGGAACAATCAGAGCAAGGCCAGGTTTGGGGATACAAGACCCAACACTGGGGTTTGACCTTGGTTCCGGAGTTACCCTGAAACCTGGAGGGGCAGAGAGGAGGGTATCCAGCAAGGACAGGAGGTGATGCTGCGGCTGGTGACTCCCTTTTGCACAGCTTCCCAACCAGAGGGATCCAGTAGCTATTGCAGGGTTTAATGTCTGTCATTTGTATGAGTCTCAATGTAGATTTAAAAAAAATAATAATAATTTCCAGTATCTATGGGTTGAAATCCAAGCCAGTAAGGAAGGAAAAGACAAAAGCGGTGCTTTTTTTTGTATTGTTTTAAAGGATAATATAAAATGTATATATTGCTGAAACAGGGGGTGTTTGTAGCCCTTCCCACCCTAAACTATAAAAAGCATTGGTTTGTGTATAACAGCCTGGATATAAAGCTGTAAATGGTGGTGCTAGATTAAAGACTGTACTTCAGAGAAAACTTCAGAAGGAGAAAAATAATTTTATTTTCAGGACTTGTATTTCATTTTTTTGTTCTCGAACTTTCTACAATTTTCGTTGCTTTTACTTTCTTGTCCTGTCAGAACCATCAGCAGAAGCATTTCCACGATCTGCAGGAGCTGATGCATCAAGCTAGAGAGAGGGAAAGGCTTCAGGTGGCCGGGAGGGTTATAAAATGATGTTAACTCCTTACAAAACAAAGCCTGCCTGAGGCATAAGATAAATGGAAAGATTTAGGTACAGATTTCAGTTTCACGTGGAGAACTGCCAAAGGCACGGAGCAGCCTGCTGCGGGTCCCGGTGCGATGCAGGCGCCGGTGTCACCGTGTCTGCCTCCGATGCTCACGCTGGCTGTGATGGGAGCAGTTCCCGCGATGCTGCCGGTGTTCACCTGGCTGGGACAGCGCTGGGACAGCCCTCCTTCCCTTTCCTACACACGGCTAAAAGTGTTTGCAGCATCAGCAGTCCTGCTCTGACTTCCATCACGGCTTCTGAGCTGCAAGCAAATCTAAAATTTTCCAGTTCCTTGAATTTAGACAGAAGTTTGCCAGTGCTTCCAGATCCTACCTGTGGGGGTGTGTTATGGGAGCACAGGTGAAACAGCCGAACCCTGCACACCAGAGAGCAAATGGAGACAGACGTAAAAATCAGGCTGAAAAATTGGTAAACTTTTTTTCTAGTCTGTCTCCCACAGGTTCACCCAAGTGTGACTCCTTGTGTTGCTGCCCTGAGGGGTGCAAGAAGCCGTGGGGACCCTGTAGGTGCACTGACCCCCCCCCACAAAGCTGCCAGCCCCCTCCTCAAAGGGCTGCCAAGCCTCTTGCACGGGGAGAAACGAACAAATCCAGACCAGGCGGGTGCTGAATCCCAGAGCGCGTCCCATCCTAAATCCTCCCTGCATGGCCATCTCCAACCTGCCAAGAATCCAGAACCATGAAACTCCCCTGAAGTTAAGAGTTTAGGTTAAACATTTTGAAAGAATGGATGTTTCTTTAAACACTATTGCACGTTTCTGCACACCGACGCAACCTGCAGTCAGCAGTTCAGGGTTTAGTTATCCCCTTCCTAGCCACCCAAACCCACCATCTGTTTCGTTGCTATATTTATGCTGATTCCACCTGATCGGACGAGTGGCCAGCAAGAGAAGGGACAGGCACTGACAGGAGAGGGTGCTCATGATTTAGGCAATGGGAACAAGCCGGGCAAGAGACGCAGAGAGCAGCCCCCGAGCCGCTGCCCCCGCAGCAAACATCAGAGCCAGGGGGGGATCAGAGAGTGGCTCTCGCAGAGGATGCTTTTCAGCAGGGAGAATAAGCAGATCCAGGCTGTGACAGCTCATCTGTATCTCTAAATCCAGCCCCGTAATTATTATTATAAGCTTTCCAAGAGACCATTAGATTTGAGAAGCAAATTTGAATCTATAAATGGAGTCCTTCTAGATAAGGGTCAGGGCTCCATCCGAGGCACCATTTCATAGCGCTGCAGGCTGACAAAAAGCTGGAAAAGTCAGCAGAGGGGTCAGAACTGTGCTGAAATGCTTCACAGCCATCCTCAGCTGTTGCCGCGTGTTAGATTCCGGTTAGATCAGCACTTTCCAGCTGAGTCACGGTCGTGCAGCCTCAATATCTGCCCCGGAGGCCACACACGAGCAGCAGGGAAGGAGCTTTCCAGCCCAGACAAATAAGGGCATCCAGTCTTTTTTTCGGTCCCATCCCCGTTAGGCTTCCCCATCCCATTGCACAAAACCCCAGCTCCGTGGTTCTGACACAGGGCTCAGGACTCCAGACAAATGAGGCAGGTCTGAAGATCACAGCCGGCGTGTTTGGGACGGAGCTGAGCTCAGGAGCATCACCGCAACAAGGGATGTTCCAGGCAGACAGGGAACACAGGGGTTTGAAGATGAGTTTCCTGCTTCATTTTTTAATCCCTTCCCAAATCTTTCAATGCGCTTGCTGACGCTCTGTGTTTTCATCCCACCCCTCCCCTTCCCCTGCTTTGCAGTTTTTGCGGACTTTGAGCTTTTTTTTCCGTTTCATACAACTCGTCGTTAACAATCGGGGATTCTGCAGTTCCAGGTATGACCTTAAGAACGTCCCTGGGTCTCTCTGGGAGAGACCTTCCTCTGGTGCAAGCTGCCTTCCAGCGCATTGTGTTTGTGTTCTCATCTGGGAAATAACGACTGGATCACCTTTCCTCCTGCCTTTTGTCACGGGAGAGAACGACCTCCGGGTGCCGCAGCCAATGCCTGTCCTCAGCCAGCCACAAACCCGGCTCCGTAACAACCTCCAGACCCATCTCCCCCGTTCACTCACATACATGCTGCACACATCAGCTCATTCTCGATTTTTTTTTTTTTATTTATTTAGAAATAATAAAATAAGACATAATATATAAAAATCTGTACAATCCACAATTTGTGCAGTACATTAGGAAGACTTTGATACAAAAAGGCTGCAAACAGGAAAATAGTCACGGACAACTGTCAGGCGCCTCGATTGTTCACCTTATGATAGCTGCAGGCCAAAAGTCATTACAAAAATCGGTTTCTCATTGGCTGTGGGATGGCAACTACGCAGCACCCTTCTGCTTTACGACGGTGGTGAGCAGCCATAATTTAAAGACATTACAGTACTTCTCAGTTTTACCTTGTAATCCATTATGAAAAAGAAGACTGAAGAGAACAAACAGAACACCTGGACCCTTTGTCTTTTCCGAGAAGAGCGAGTGCTAAACTAACAACACAGAAGCTTATCATGGCCGGGAGAGAGCATCATTAAACACAGCTCCTAAGCGATGATTTCTACCCTTGCTACTTAACCAAGGACAACTCGCACGGAAGAGACAGAGGAAAGAAGAGATCCATCCCCACCTGCCTCGGAAATGTGGTTTTTTTTTTTTTTGTCACTGTACGCAGTATTATGTTGTAGACAATGTGTCTCATTCAAGTATTTTCAGGGAAGGGCAGAAATAACGTATTCCCCCCCAGACCCTAAGCGAAATACAGTATAAACCTCCTGTGCGAGCCAGTCCAGCCAACTTTCTCCTTGATGGAGAGGCTGACCCACCGCCCTTCGGCATCTGCGGGTGGAGCTCGGTCAGTTTGAAGGGCCCCGAATGAAGCATCAGCTCGGCCCAGGATCATCGGGAACTGAAGAAACGCTGTCAGTCACTGGGTAGTCCTTAAAAATAGCGACATTTTTCAAAATGACTAACCCAATTCACTGCTGTTGAAGTGTGCTACCATAGTCTGTCCTATACCGGGCTGACCACGGCGTGTCGAGAAATAGAGAAAGGATGGAGAAGGGGGCAGGGTACCATGGAGTGTACATTGCAGATCTCTTTCTAGCAGCTTCCCGGAGCCAGAGGCTGAGTGCAATTCTGCAATGTAAGATTCAATCGGCAAAGACAAAGGGTTATTGGGGGAAAAAAAAAAAAAAAAGAAAAAGAACGTGGCAGAGAGTGTAATGGATTACCTCAATGCACACCCTCGACAAGACTACCACTCGGAAAGCTGGTAACTTTTAAAAATGCCAGTAACTAGAACATGTTTTCAAATGAAAAGTCCATGCTTAAAAATAAATAAAGAGACGTTCATAGCATTAGGAATCCTATAAGGCTTGCAAGTATTTGCTAAAAATCATGCTAACCGGTAGCATCTAGGTACTAGCTAGCCGAGGCTGCCGAGCAGGATTTATACTTTTTGTGGCCTTTTCTTTTTCTTCTTCTCCTTGTCCTCTTTTACAGACTTCTATTTACATTTGGCTTTAAATATGAAAATACTTGATAAACTTTATAAAATGTACATTTTAAAAATATTTCTGAAAAACTGACTTGAAAAAACAAAACAAAACAAAAAACCCAAACCCCAAAACCTCTGCACCAGAAATGTGAAGGGGGAGAGGATGATTTTTTTTTTTTTTTTTGTCTCTGAATTTCTTTCGCTTTAAAGAAACAAGCTGAATCCTGCAATTTCCCCGTCCCCCCCCCCCCATCGCTCATCCCTCCCTCAAAATATCTCAAGTATCATTTAATGGGAGCACTGTGCACCTGGGGGATGCTGACCTGGTCCCCTTTCTCCCGGCCAGCCTCCCTTTCCCATCCCTTCCCCATTGCATTTTCACGCACTCTGTTTCACTGAATACTCTTTGGTTTAGTTTTTTGTTTTTTTTTTTTTTTTTTTCTTTTCCTTGTACAAGAATATCACAATAGCAGCACTAGCAGCACTCGGTTGTCTCCGCCACTGTTGACCCAGAAACTGCAATCAAATCGCCTTTTTATGTTCAGCCTTCCCTTTCTTGGACGTCCCCCCACCCCAGTAACAGCCTCAGCACTTGCACTTCATCATCTGCCCTCTCTAGGAGCCAACATCTCTGTTTACAACGGCAAAATTCCCACCGTTTCCAACCCACCCGCTGCGGATACCATCTTATCAGCAACCGTTTCATTGCAGGCATTTCTTTCAGGCAGGGCTGGAAGGGGCCAGAGGCCTTCACAGATATCCGTTTGCAGAAGACATTAGACCTAGAACAAGCTGTTTTTTAATGGCATACAGTGATCCAATACTGCAAGAGTTGACTGGGATTACCGTCCCCACCACCCCCCCGTCCACCTGCTCCTCGGGGAGCAGGCGTGAAGCACGGGGTTCACGGTCTCCTTGATCTTAGAGGCACAGAGAGGTTAACGCCTTCTGGGTGAAGGAGCCAAAATACCGCTAGAGCCAGAGCTCCACAGAAGGTCACAAAATCTGCCGGCAGCTTGGGGACACGTCCCAGCCGTTGACCACGCAGCGTGTGCCGGGGAGAGGGGGCAGGAGACGGACCTCGCTTCGCAGCCTCATCCTTCCCAAATCATCCCTCGCCAAAGGAGCTGGAAAATACACTTTTTCTGACACCCTTGCCCTGCTGAAGAGAAGCTTTTTTTATTTTTTAAGCTTTTTTTTTTTTTTTTTACCCCAATGCTCCAACCCTTGTGCCGTTCCCAAGCGCTATGTTGTAAAAGTTGGTTTTCTCTTTTCCTCTCCATTACCCTCTCCCTTCCTGTTCCAAAAAAAAAAAAAAAAACCAACAAAAAACCAAAACCTCTTCCCAGGGATTTATCTATCGCTCGGCTCATCTGTGCCCAAATCATAGAATGGTTTGGGTTGGAAAGGACCTTAAAGATCATCAAGTTCCAAAAAAATGCCGGCTCCGGCAGCGTTCGCCTCTCACATCGATCAGCAGCTTCGCGTGTCTCGGGCAGTTTAACGGGTAACGCGCCGGCAGCCCGTGGGCTGGGGTCAGCGCCCGCAGACACGAGGATGGCTCAGTTTTCGGGAGGCTGGGTCAGCGCCGAGGTCCGGCGCGGGGTCGGGAACGCCTGCACTAATACTTGACCTTCTGTTGCAGCCCGGCTCGGCGAGCCACCGGGCAGGACAGTTGTTTGCTTGTTTGCTCTTTCCCAACTGCGTTTTTCCTTACAAGAAAGGAAGGGAATTTATTTCCCCCTAGAAGACCAGGCGGGGAAGGGGAGGAGTCCTAGCTCACTTTAGATCCAAGTCTTAAGCTTTCAGAGTAAGGTGCAAAATAAAGGTTGCAAAAAGAAAAGGAAAAAAAAAATCAAAACCAAAAAATGTGTCTGAGGTTTGAATTTTTTTTGTTTAAAGCAGCCTGTTCCTTTTTTTTTCTTTTTTTCTTTCTTTTTTTTTTTTTTTTTTTTTTTTTTTTTTTTTTTTTTTTTTTAAATAAACTCCACTGTGCAAAACTGTGCATTTTCTTTGGTATCCATTTAGGTAGTTTTAACTTAGTACTTTTCCTACTTATATAGATATATATTTTATTTCATTTTTCCTTTAGACAGAGAATTAAATTCTCCCCCCAAAAATCATAATTTCGCTGGAGGCTACTGATCGGCCTGATATTACATAATGCCCCTTATGTAATTGGAAAGAGAGAAATTGATTCTAGCTATCAAACTACTGGCCTCAAAAGGAGTTTAGACTTTCTGGCAACATTGGCCTCTCTGAAGCGATCACGAGCTTTTCAACCCCAAAAGTTCAACACTGACTCTTTTTTTTTTTTTTAAATTACACAAGAGAAAATAAAAACTACACTGCAACAAAAATATCCATTTGTGTTCATGTAGTTAGCAGCAGCTTTTTAAAAAATAATTATAATAATAATAATAAGGCAGATTCTTGCCTTTGTTATGCCATTAAAAACATTCTTGTTCCCTAGAGAGAAGCATTCTGGAAAAAGTTGAAAAAAAATAATAATAACCCAACCAAAGCTTGCCTGCAAGTTCAAGTTTTGTAAAAAAATATATACATAATTTATTCTACAACATATGTGCCTTCTGTTCATACTTAGACATGTTTAGTGCTTTGTGTTTAGAGTTCATTTTCTGTCGTCCCTCCTCTGAGGACAGCCCTAAAACCAGCCTGGGTTTCTCAGGTCTGCTTGCCTTCACACCACTCTTCAACAGTACCGTTGTCTGAAAACTGTTCTGGGCCAACTTCTCAGGTCAATGTGCCTTTGACCGATAGATTTATCTTTTGTTGTTTGTTTCTTTTTTTCCTTTCAACCAAAAGAGAGAGGAAGAGTTTATCAGTCATATTTCCGACTCTCGCCGTAGCGGCCGTGGCTCTAGAGGCACCCCGGCTTGGTTGTGGTGGTCCATGTCCGGGTGGGTGTCTGTGCTCATGCTCTCAGGCACCCCGGTGTCGATCTCGTCCTCCTCTTTGCTGGTGAGAGCCACTTCGTTCTCGTAGCAAAACGAGTTTGCGTTCGAGAGAATGTATTTCTTTTCTGCTAAGTCTCTGGCACTACAGATGGGTGTGTTGGGCACTTCGTATGTTTTGTGGAACCTCGAGTAGTCCACTTTGTAGTAGTTTTTCTCTTCGAAGAGTACAGGCTCGTAGCGGTGGCCCCAGAGGATTTCATTTGCCAGATATGAGCTACGGCACTGGGTGGTCATGGCGGTAGCTTCCACCATGCCCTCTAATATTACTACAATTTCAAAGTCAGCGTTGTCCATGTCTTGTTTGCTCAAATCATACAAAGGACTGTCTTCATCTATTTCATGGACTATTGTAATGGGGGAGACCAGGAATATGCGGTCTATCCCACTGTCAAACCCTACGTTGATGTCGATTTGATCCAAAGGGATGTACTCCCCTTCCGACGTGATCCTGGATTTGAGGAGCTGCGCTCGCACGTGTGCCTCCACCAAGTGGCTTTTCCGCAGGTTTCCAACGCGCCACATCAGGCACAGCTTTCCGTCTCTCATGGCCACCACGGCATTGTGGCTGAAGACTAGAGTTTCGTTTCTCTTTTTTGGCTTAGCCATCTTTGCCATGACAGCACCAATGATGAAGGCATCAATGATGCAGCCTACTATAGACTGGAAAACCACCATGAAAACTGCGATGGGGCACTCATCGGTGACACACCTGAAGCCATAGCCGATCGTGGTCTGGGTCTCGATGGAGAACAGAAAGGCTGCGGTGAAGCTGCTCACTTGAGAGACACAAGGTTTGTTATTTTCTTGATTCTCCAGATCCCCATGCAACAGCGCAATCAACCAAAACACACAGCCAAAAAAAAGCCAGGAGAGGATGAAGGTCAGGCAGAAGATAACTAGCATCCACCTCCAGCGGATGTCCACACAAGTGGTGAAGATGTCTGCCAGGTATCGCTGTCCCTTCTCGCCCACGTTAATGAACTGGACGTTGCAGTGGCCGTCTTTTTTGACAAAGCGGCTCCTGCACTGCTGCCTGGTGTGTACCTTACTCTTTCCATTCCCAAAGCCGTTGGCAACGGCCATGGTTGCCAGCTTCATGCCGTCCTCTTCCGAAGACACGATGCTGTAGCGGTTGGTTCGCACGCTGCCCATCACTACTGCTGTGGACTGAGGTGCTTCTGCTTTAGAAAACAGTCTGAGTTTCTGCAAAACCCTTTGGAGAAACAGTTTTGAAAGTTCTACAGGAACACACACACACAGAAAAACTGGGGAGAGGCTGGAGTCCCCAAAAGCCCTTGGATCAACCAAGGACAGTCTTCTGGCATGCAGAGTGAGCTTAGCAAGTAACCGTCATAGAGAGGGCATGGTCTGCAAGAGAAAGAGAAACCTCATGTTAGATCCCAGAGGAAAAGCACAAGGAACCAAACCTGAAAGAATCAAGTAAAATGATTCCCGTGGACCTGCAGGAAGTTTTCTCATTCTTAGTGACAGCGATTTCTGGGATGCACAATGTGAGCAGTTGTGTATCGACAGAAGTGACTTGGTTACTGCAACGAGGGCATCGCGCTTCCTGAGTGGAAGTGATCACGTCACACAGGTCTCTAAGCAATATTCACTTTAAAGCTGGACATGCAAAGAATCTATCTACTCTACAACTGTGCTTTCTCTGTGTTTTGCTACAAACAATTAGCATTAACATCCATCTGTTCCAATATAAATACCGCAGCAGTTTTAGTGCCATGCAATGTGTCTCCTGGACTGTTTTACCTACGACAAACAAGGGACCGTGCAGAAGGGAAGATGACATGTACCGAAAAAAGCAATAAACTTGGAAAATGCAAATGTCAGTGATTTCCATGAAATTACATTTTGTATAGCTTTTTTTTTTTTTTTTTAATTAAGCTAAAAAAAGGAGTTGTGTGTTCTCTGCAAATGTCAGGAATAAAGGCTGCACTAGTTCCTCTTTAACTCCACAAACTCATTAGGATCTGTGCAGTTTTGACACTCAGGCTTAAGTCATACGAAGCAAAATAAACCCTATAATGATCCTCATCTACTCCTGCTAACGCAACCAGCAAAAGGCAAAGATGGAGTAGGACTGGCTGAGAGTCTCCAGTGGCAATAGCAGCACCGTCCCCTCGGGAGCCCGCGGCAGCCGGTTCCACCTCCACAGGACAACGGTCCCGAGTGTCCCCTGGGTCTTCAATGACAGCAGTTAAGAGTCAGCAGAGAGGCTACAAAACCTTCTTCCTGAGGGTAGAAGCCACCAAACTTGTTTCAGGGAGGTCTGGCTTAGACCCAGGTTTAGCTTTTAACAAGTGCGTCATCCATTAAGTCATGGGCTGTAGATCAGGAAATGCAATTGCAATGCTGCAGAGGAGGCGAGCTGCGTTCATGCCACTGCTGCATCCACACATGCGCCCCATGGAGGAAAGAAAACCAAACCCAAGGGGTGAGCAATGTCTGCTGACTGTTTGAGACTTCAGCACCATTTACAGGAGCGGGGGTTTAAATCACGATGCTCTTTGTAAATCAATATTATCAAACCTCAGCTGAGTTTGTCCAAAACCCAACAAAACTGCAGCCAACAAGGAGCACGACCTCTGCCCACGAAGCACCTTCAATACTCTGGGGCCCTTCCTTTGATTCCTATCTGACAATGGCTGTAGATAAAAGTTTCTCTCCTTTCCCAAAAGCAGCCCCCAAAGCCCTGCAGAGGTGTTCCAAAAACTTGAGAGATCTCCAACAGTTTCTCAGCCCCCCCACATCCTTCCACCGCATTGCAAGGGCTTTAGGTCAGCCAGCACTTGTTAGGAAAAGAGCAGGTGACAAACAGAAAACAACCCCGTGCTCGCGGCTGCGTGCAGGCTGCTTTTCCCTCTAGAATCTTTTGCGGGTTTACTTCTACCTTCTCTTTTCTCCTCACTTCTGTTTGTTGTGCAAGAATGCGTCCCGACGCCTACTTGCCGAGATTAGTCATCCGTGACTTCAGCGGCGTACAAGACGTTTTGGCAGCTTTTGATCGGTTCGGTGATGCCCGGTTTTGAGAAGGGCTCTCAGCAGTGCTGCAGCTGCCCTCTTACTTATCCCACTATCTTGCCTGCACTGTGTAAGGATTCACTTTTTCCCCCCCTCACACTTTTTTCATTATGAGGTTTCCCATTCCCATCAGGACATCACTCTCAAAAATACAAAGGAATTATTTTAATTTCACTTAATTTTTTTCTTTTTTTTGGCTGAAAAATACTTTTATAAAAAACCTGAGCACAGGGGGAAAGTGAAATTACTGTTAATACATTCCACACAGAGAACTTCTTGAAAAACCATTACATTGGTCTGCAAATCGATCACTTTTATAAACCACATCCTACAATCACAGTCATGTTCAACCTCCACATTCAAAATCTGGTTTGTTCCAAGCTGATGGAAATACACAGTCTAGGAAACACTTTAAGTCTTTCTTTTTTTTCTCTTTCCTGCATTGCCTCTCAGATTTTAGAGGAAAACTTGTGGTGGAGGGAAAGATAAGCTGTAAAGTCTCAAGTGTCTGAATATGCAGCTCCCCCCGCAGAAGTCTCGACCCAAGGACATTTGTACAAATTCCACAAATCACCGAAACCATAACACCTGCGGTGAGCTGGCTCCATTTATAAGTTTTGGACCCAAATTAGCCCTCGTACATTGTCACATTGCTGCTCTCAACGGCTGAGCACCTTCTCCCCGCTGTACCTTGCACATCCTTGCACCTTCCCAGCTGCAGGCTGGCTGCGTCCTGCCCTTGGGACTGGACCTGCACCAGTTTGGCTCTAACAACCCTTAAACTCGGGGGTATGCTTGGGGGCATCCTGCGCTACCTTGACAGACTGCTTGAAGTCTAGACAACAAAGCTCTGGCATGCTCCACTGCAGCAGAGTTGTCTTCTTTCCTTTACAGCACAAATTGCCTCTTTTCCCAGTGAGTGCTGGGAGCGGGAGGATGCCGGGCTGGGAGCAGGGCCAGCACCGAGCTCAGGGACCGGCCAGTGCAACGCAGCGCGTCTGATCTTGCTCCTGCTCCTGGCAGCGCACGCCCTGTACGATGTCTGGAAGATCCACAGGCTGCCTGATCACACCCCGATTGGTGTTCACCCTGACTTTCACAACTAGTTGCAGCAGAGGTTCCCCCCAAAAATCCCGGAAACAATCAAACTTGCAGGAAAATCTAATGCCACTTCTTTTGCTAATCCACCTGCTGCTCAAAGGCAAAAAATAAGTTTTCTCCCCCCCCCTCACACCTCATTATCAATTGTTGGTGGCACCAAAGATGCCAAACTAGTGTGCAACCAGACCTGCAATGCTTCCCAGAAAAAAGAAGCCAACCCAGTACCCACCAACCAGCCCAAATCTTTGTACATTGGGCTCAACGCTCCACAACCAGACACCCGCACACGCAGCTGCAAATTCAATCATCACTAGGTGTGTTATTATTAGTAATTCAGGCTGCCTTCCACCTGGAAGAGAATCCAAGCCTAGAGCAGTGCAGCTTGTAATTACCAGCACTGGCACCAGCACTGCCAGGGAGGGATGGGATGGGAGAGCCCCGGGCTTGCTCTGCTGTGAGGGGATGGATGCTTGGAGGAGCAGAGAAAGACGGGGCTGTGCAGCATCTGCAGCAGCTCTGAACCACCTTTTGTGCAAATGCCACAATGACCCCAAACCTTCCCTTTCCCTTTAGCAAGCATCCCCCTCCAGATCTCCCATTCACATCGTGTGGCTAAACTCCGCAATGAACAGCTCAAAGGGAGTTTGTGCAGAAGGTTTAACACTGAGCAAAAACTCTGAAGTGCAAAAAGAGCAGGGAGGGTAGGGAGAGGAGCACTAATGAGCACTCGGAGCAGTTATTCCCAGGCTGACGCCACGCAGCCCTGCAGAGCCAGCCGGGTACCGGTTGCCGAGAGCACCAGCAGTGCCTTTGCCAAGCACCTTTCCCTGCTGCCCTCGGTAAACAGAACAAAGGAGCTCAGCAAAGCCTGTTCCCACAGTCCCTGTTCCCTCGCTGCTGGCTACAGCCACCCCCGTAACCCTGCTCCAGACCCCTGCGTTACTTAAAAGTTATTCCCCAGGGCTTCTCCGCTGGTTTGGGTTGGACCCAAGGCAGCAGTGAGCTGCCTTCAGGAGATGGATCTGTCCTTTGCAATCAGGCAGTGGGGGGAAAAAAAATAAAATAAAGAGCAGATGATGTAAGGAAATGGGTGCGAAGAAATAGGAGAAAGGAAAGGACAAGTGGCGTTTGCATCTGCTGTCCTGCAAAGGAGACGGGTTCAGGATATTTCTAGCCGATGACAAAATATCTACAAGTGCACTAGTCATCACCAGGGGGTGTACTTGATGCACTGGCTGGGAGGATGGAAAAGCAAACAAGTGTAAAGGTAAGGCTGGAACACTGAAACAAGTGCCGGCTGCCTGCGGGGTGGAAGGTGGCCGCGGGCTGGGAGAGGACAGAGATGCGGGTCCTGGCTCAGCCCAGGCCAGCGCTGGCACAGGCACCTGCAGGTCCCCAGCCCCAGGAAGATGACACAGCAGTCACTGAACCCCCGCAAATAAATCTGCCATGTCTTATCAGTATTTTTTCCTTTAACTGTCAGGAACCAAGTTGAAACAATACCGTTTCTTCACAGGCTCCCCAGCTGCAATGTTTTTTGTTTCTTCCTATTTTTTTGGCAGGATGATCAAAAATAAATAAACCCCCCCCTTGTTTCCATAATGCCAATGAATGAAGTTACAGGTTCATTTCACACCCCTCTAAAACATTTCGGACACTCCTTTCAAAAACATGCATCAGATCTCTAAGACTTGATCCTTTTGACCTCTCTCTTGTCCCAGGAAACAACAGGCGAGAAGCATGGGAAGGGATGGAGCGGTGCTCCTTCTGCGACACGGAGTTGTCATGCAAACTTCCAGCCCTTCCCCAGAATAAAAGTATCTCGGAGAGGGGGGAAGCAGCTGGTGCATGGAAAGTTATGAACATAAACAGATGCTGCAAGCAGATGCTCGAGTGTTCCCAGCATACCTATCTAATTATTTGAGGCACTGAGAATAGCTCGGGGATGGTGCACGAAAAAAACCAGGAGTTCCCCCTCCAAAACGCCTATACCGAAGCGTGCAACACACCCACCGCCAAGCAAACCTTCGCTTGGGGAATTTCGCAACACGGTGGGTGCACCGAGCCTGCTCCCAGCACATCGCCCC
>NW_010117799.1:0-7542 GCF_000699245.1 Pterocles gutturalis
CGGGCCCCAGAGCCTGCGGGGATGTGGGAGTACCTGTCATTAAGCTGTTAGTTCTAATAAATGGCACTTTAAATGATACCTGATGGAGTCTGAGTGCCTGCCGGGGTGGGTCATCCCTGGCCGCGGCTGCTGGTGCAGACCCCCCAAAAAAACCCCAGCCTGCCGAAACCCGCGCTGCGTGGGGGATGTGGGAGCCGGACGGGTGTGGCAAAGGACAGTGCTCGCCGACCTTTTTACCAAAAAACCCCAACGCCCGAAATGATAACGAGCCATTTAGGAACAGAAATACTAGAACATCCTCTAGGTCATCCACATCCTGATGCTTCAAGGTTTAATTCTAGAGTTGGTGGGGTTTTTTTTGATTTAAAGAGGAGAAAAGGAGTAGTACTTCCCCTTCCTGCCCACTTTTGTTCACACATAGACACGCGCACTTCCCACGATAAAGGCACCCCTGTATTCCAGACAGGGACTGGGCTGGACTGGGAACCTTGCTGTATTTCCTGCAGGCCAACCACCCCTTTTGCCTAAGGTCAGCAAACATCTGTAGCCTCAGCGTGGGAATCCAAGTAGTGTTACTGTCAACTGACTGATACAAACTGTGATCTCCTGCGAGGTGGAATAAATTATTTGTCCAAGATACTTGAGCATAATGCAATTTCTGAAACATCAAGGAACGTTGTAGCTGTTGAGAATGTCTCGTAAAAAAAAAAAAAGCATGGCACTGGAGAAAAGTCAAAAAGATAATGGAAGAATTTCTCTTAAGTTTCTGCTATTACCAATCAAGGTTTTGGCTTTTTTAACACTTTCTGTCTAGAACTTAAATAAATGTTTCCTGTTTGCTTTGTACTGGTACCTCCCTTGCAACGCTGTTAATGAGCAAGAATGTTTTGTACTTTCTAATTTGAATGTGACTGAGTAGTACTCATATACAGACACTATCGAGTACAGTACTTGTTGATTAGTACTTAGAACTAGCTTTTATTACATACAGAACAGTGTAACAGGTTCCTTTTAGCCTTTGTAGTGTTGGTGGAAATTGTGTAATGGCAAGGAGGGGCAGATCAAACTACGTACATAGGCAAGGTGTCAGTGTGAAGGTCAGGATGAAAGCTGTCTGAGTTTTTATGGGATATCATAACACAAGACATTTTTAGGTTAAGGCAATATCTTCTTATATCAGTTAGTATAGATTTTTAGAAAGTAAACACTTCAGGGGAAAAAAAAGCCCTTATCTAGATCTAAAATAGAAGTAACAAACTTCTGGCTGGAGTAGAACTAGAGAACAATTTTGCAGATTTCTTTAGGTGTGAATGAGACAACCTGAGAGAAAAGGAAGTTGATACCTGTGCAATAGAGGTAAAAGTAGTAAGAGAGTAAGAGAAGTGATAGGTAATTATCTCTTGGTGGTGAGGAGAAGAACAAAGAAACAGGTGGTTTCTAATCTCTAAAACATGGAAAAGAGAGGCTGAAGGGAAATTGTAATATGTCACAAAAGAGTCCAAAATTACCTGGAATCCACTAGTGTTGCCTCTGTCCTTAAGCCCATTTTCTATTCTGACGCTGTCATGACAAGTGTTGGCTGTGGCCTTTCTTAATGGTCTTATTTCTGCTCTCTACTCTCACTGCTCACACAGCATAGAGTGCTTTCGTTCAGGTTGGCAGGAGAAATACACGGCATTACTGCAGCATTTTGCAAGGAGAGGAATTACTTAGCTGAGTGGGAAGGCTGTATCTAGTGCTTTCCTCTGTTGCACACTTTTCTGCTAAAATTCTGTTGCTGGACATCTGAAATCATCAGGTTTTAGAGCTGTCCTGAATCACAGTCTTTCTGCAGTAGCATAGCTTTAATGGCAGTGGTGGACTGCATATCAACATAGTCCAGACTCTTGGAGCCATGAAATATTTCTGAGCTATCAAAAAAAAAAAAAAAAGAAAAAACAACACAGGGAATCTCTATGTATGCTATAAACAACATGCTATAACTCACTATCTAGTGAAGTATATAACCACTGGGCAATTTTTAAATTTCTATGACTCAAAAATATGAAAGTTTATAACCCAGTATCCTATTCTGTAGAAAACACAATACAGATGAGCAGTTCTATTGTTCTTTTATATGAGACTATGTTTTTCAAGCTGCTTGATCTAAAAAAGTAACTTCCTTTGCATAACAACCTCCTTCACATATAAAAATAAATTATCCAAACCATTTATTCAAGAAAATATTTGATAAATTCCTAGTGTTGTTCTTTTATAACAACTAATTAATCTGCAACATTAAGGTTATATGAGCTCTTTTTGCTGAGAGACAGTTTTCATGAGAATAAATTGTCCAAACATATCTGTTCTTTTATGAAGTACTGTAAACGTCCCATACCACTTGGGATCTTTATTATGAAAGCCACACTTAAATATACACAAAGGATCTTAAATGTAACTGTTGAGATACAGTTCAAGGGTTTGTTTTTTCCCCTGTCAAATATCTGATGCAGAAGAATGATACAGGTTTTAATAAATAAAACAGTAAATTATGATATGATGAAGACATCCAAGTATTCATTGCGCTCTCTCTCTCTCTATGTGTATGTATATATATAAACATCAGCATTTTTTTACCCTTCCTTGGGTATTTGAATGACAGTGGGTTGATCCTTTGATTTTTTACGCACTTGTAAACAGACCTTTTTAAAACAGTATGCAACTACTTAATGGAAATAAGCTAATCTGCATGAGGAGGAGCTACAGTATCATCATTTTCTCTTAGAGATTAAGTTGGCAGGCGTCCTCCAGCCAGATTAAAAAACCCCTTTTCATTACATATTGATCTGAGTTCCATGCAAATTGCTAACACACAGCATGTCACTAATAGCATATTCCTAATTACTTCTTTATTAAAGATGGAAAATGGGCTGTAGTATGGATTTTTTATTTATTTCAAGTAAATAAGACACCATGTTCTCCTGCAAGAGCATTTATAGCTAAAGATGTAATTGTTAAAAACACAAGTTTTCTTATGTTAAGATAGAGAAAATATTCATTCATGAGTATTTACGATCATCCATGTTGCTGAGATCCGTGTGCTTCTTTTTTTATTTCTCTCGAGAAAGGTACATTCTTCCTGTTAAACTTCTGCTTCTAGACATTTTGCTGTCGCCTCAGGCTTGGTTTTAGACTCTTCTACTTTTTTTCCATTATTCTTTGTTCCCTTCTCAGGTGTTTTGTCATTTGACTTAGCCTCTTTGAGAGCAGTAGTTTCAACCATTTCTTTTTGCTGATTCTTGTTTGAAAATGGGAAAGTTTTCTTGTACCTTTAAATACAAAAAAGGATAGTAAAGCAGAAACACTGACATAGTTTGGTAGTATCACTCGAGAAAAGAGTGAAAAATACCTAGAATTAACTTTCTGTGCCATACTCAAGCAAAAGTCTCACAGAGAATAGTGGCATGCTAGATCATTAAAAAGCACTCTGCTTGAAGAAGCACAAAGATTTTTTTTATTTATTTTTTTTTTAATAAACAGCCTGTATATTCAGGATTCATGGTACATAATGATAAATCTCTCTGGGCTAGGATGTGAGAAATGCACACCACTTTTTAATATGATTTAATGATGCACTGTGTTGAAGATCTTTATGCATAACAAATGAGCTCAACAATTATTTTTTCTGAACATAATCAGACTCCAAGAAGAAAAGCTTTTACCTTGAGTCTGACATAGAAAGAAATAAAAATAAAACTGCGTGAACAGGCTTATATACAAACAGATACATTCTTCAGTGATGCTATTTTGGAACACTTGGAAATGTTTCACACTAGGCATGACTGACTAATCAAAAATAGGCAATATTTGTCTTTTGTTCCTTTTCTAAAGCAGGGAATAGCAACAGCAAACTTTATCTGCATAACAACAGGGTTTAAGATTTTGTTCTTTGTGCTACTGTGAATGTCATTATCATTACTTCTCTGCTCTTTAGCTATGTTTAAAATATCACTGGTTGTACTCTAGGAGATAACTCAGTCCGAGAGAAAAAAAAAGAAAGAAAAAACTTACTTTTTGATATAGCAGACAGCTAGAACAACTGAAATAATGAAGAACATGACTGCCAATACAAGAAGTGCAGTGGGGATACCTAGAGATAAAAGAGAGGTAAGCGTAGAGATTTTTATATGTACTTAATTCTGTGTTTCTAAAGGCTCACGAGCATAAATCCATATTCTTCTAAAAACAGCCTAGTGTACGAGGTACATACACATCAACTCAAGAACAGAGGCATCTCAAAAGGTTGGTTACTCCTGCTCATTTTATCAAGAGAGACCAAAACAGGTATTTAGGCAATCCCTGACAGATGTCTGTCTTACCTGCTCATTGAAGGGTTTTTACAGCCTACCTAGAGAACACATTTTTGTGATTAACTATCCTTACAGCTAGAATGCTTTTCCTCATACTTAGTCTATTTCTCAGTTGCTGTATATTGGGATTACTTATTCACACACATATCTAGAGAACACCTCCATATTTGGAGAACAACAATTCTCCTTAAACTTCCTTGGCTTCTTTTGTTTTTACGAGCCTGCTGAGTTTTGCATTACTCTGAGCACAACGTGTGCTAAGACTTTCTCAGAAATGTAGTTACCCCAAATCACATTAATCCACCATTTCATGTTAAAATATTATCAAAAAGTATAAAATAATAGTAAGATCTTACTTCTTCTTAAAAATAATTTTAAAACCCTCTGCCTTACAAGTTTTGCTTTTGCAGAACTGTAACACTTCTGCCTCCAGGTTTAGCTACATCAAAATGGATGCTGGAGTAGCAAACAAAAATCTCAGTAAACAGTTTTACTACTAAGATCTACACGTAAATAGCTCTTCTGATTAAATAGATACCACATATGACCTTTACCTCCAAAGACAATGCCATCATGCTTAAAGGCAGCATGGGAAGTGTAGTTAGGAGAGTCAATCGGTGAGTATTCCTCTGGCATTTTTGTAGTAGTCCCCTCTGTTGGTAATATAGTTTCAGTTATACATATTACGCGAAATTTTATATTTTTCAGGCGTTGTTCTGACTCAGTCACATTTGTCACTGCTGTGATGTTCTCAGTCAAATCAGAGCCTGAGTATGCAGTTAAATCCGTTGGTGCACTTGATGAAGGTAGGATGGTTGTAGTTGGATCGGGTTTACATGAATTAATCTGAACATCTGCAGCAGGGAAAGGAAATACACAACAGTTGTGTTGGATGTTAGTTTTGTACCTACTGTACACATATCTTTATAGAAATTGCTCCTCAGTCATTCCCTTCTGGAAATTATTATTTGTTTATTCACAAAAGCCTTACCCAAGGCAGGCATGCCTATTTCAAACGTGTGGCTACAACCCAGATTATGCACACAGATAGCTCACACAGGTAAACGCTTCTTCGAGCAAGTGTGATGCTCATTTTATAATTGCATACCAATGACAAGATTCTTCCTGCAAAGTACTTAGAATAATAATGCATGTAAAAAACGATTATGTGACCTCTTGCAGAGCAGGAGACTTAACTGCAGATCCAAGATTTGAAAATATTTCTATTATATTATATATATGTTCAAAACATGTGCACGCACTGTTGATACTTGGAACACTACTTTGATATACTGGAAACAAAAGTAGCCCATAAAACTTTCAGGTAAACCAGGAGCCAGTGTGAGATGAAAAAGTGACATGATTTTAATGGGGGCTACAAAGAAACAGACTTCAGGCACGCTCAGAAATTAAGCCACTTAAATGATGCGAATATTGTCTATATAAAAACATGGGTGGAAGTGGACTTTTATATGTAAATGGAAAAGCTGAGTTCTGAATTGGGCTCATATGAAAATGTGAAAATTGTTATTTTCTAGTGAAGTTCTGTATTTTTTTAAAGCTATAAAAATGTCACCAAAGTAACAAGCAGATTACAACATAAATAACAGGGAAACGACGTATGTGCTGTTCTCCAAATGAATCCCCGTGGGAAGTCTGATGACGCAGTTAGATTCACAGAATGAAAAGCTAAATGGCAGGGCCTTTTCACTTTTTCCTCTACAGATTTCAAGTGATTTTGGCATTTCTTTGGCACAAAGAAAAGTGACAGAATGAGCTTCTGCCAGATATTTTGGGTAGGAAATGCCTAGAACAGGCAACAGTTTGGCAATTAGGATAAAGAAATAAAGAATCATCCCTATGTTAAATATACAATACTTCATTTTCTAACCATTTGGCAAGCTTAACTTTCTTGCCATATGGTAACAGTATAATTTCTTTGACTTAAAGCTAAACAAAACAAGTAATTTGGAATTACTTGCTACCTCCTTAGCATTACCCAAACTACCTGACATTTCTGATGCAGAATGACACATACTTCATGCACTGAAATACCACGTTGCATAGGAGTGGAGGAAATAACAGTACCAGTAGGAACAGCTTCTTTAAGAGCATGTTGCTGTAGGACTAACTCACCTATGCCTTCATCAATAAAAGCTATGGACTGCAGAGAAAAACTAAGCCAAATCATGTAATTTTTGACTTTACAGGTTAGGTGATAAGTACATTTTTAATGGTGCTTTGTCTCTGCAGTGCTTTCTTATCAGCAGAGACACTTTGTAAGCCAACAACTTACATTACCTACCCTCCTCCGCCAAAATGGCCCAGGATCATGAAGGCATGGCCTTCTCCCTAACAGCTTTATCCTCAGCCTCTTTGTAAGCTCCAACATGCACAGTCACCAAACATGGTTTTACATCTTTATATTTTTGTGCGGGTAGATCTTGGATAGCCATCTTTCTCCTGCTCTTTCCAACCCTTGTTCACACATCTTTCCTGAAAAATTCCAGGATTTTGTACATAATATCTTTCTCCTGTTATGTAATACTAATTAGCAAGGTCAAGGGACTGATTAGAAATAATTTATTGATCCTATATATGGTCTAATTATTGGGATAGTTGTTACATAATAACCATAGATATGGGACAGTAGCAGGAACACAACGCCTACAGTTAAATGTCACAGAAGTGTTTAAGAAACAATACTGATCTATTGTCCTGAGAAGATCTAACTTATATCAAGGCCCAAGTTCCACTGTTGTATCTTCAGTCCAGGAATGGACAGGCCTTTTCACACATAGTATGATACGCATTAAAGGAAGCTGTTTGATTTTGCTGATGATAGATTTGGAATCTAGTTAATTTTATGGTCTCCTAGCTGTTCTAGCTTATATTTTAATTTAGTCTAATGAACACATTTTATTTTTTTCAAAAAAGTTCAACTTTTCATGAAGTACCCCACTCTTGGCCTTTTTGCAAGAAAATACACATCACATGCAGACACCTTGGTTAAAGATTCAATTCACTGTCTTTCAAATTAACATGCCTAAATAATCAAAACATATTAAAGGCATTGTGTCAACATTACAGAACGGTAAAAGCAAGTCTTCTTCAAGAGCTTTCATGGCAGCACCAAGTTATTTATTTGGATTAACTGAATTGACCTTTTGTATTTCTTGGAAGCTTTTTTCCC